>NC_053445.1:37181667-37409434 GCF_007990345.1 Gossypium hirsutum | reverse complement strand
TCCTGACCTCGATGACGTGGTAGAAACAGAAAAAACAAGAATGAACCTGCCAAACAGCTGGAGGACCGATATAGATGGTTAAGGAAAAATTTAGAGTCATGGAGAACATCGACTATCATCGCGGGTTGACGCCAAGGATCTGAGTTTGGTCCCTGATTTAGTACTCCCACCTAAGTTCAAAATGCCGGAATTCGAAAATATAATGGACTAGTTGTCCTGAAGCTCATATAACTATGTTCTGTCGAAGAATGACAGGATACGTCAACAACGATCAGCTGTTAATCCACTGCTTCCAGGACAGTTTGAT
This sequence comes from Gossypium hirsutum, assembly GCF_007990345.1. Taxonomy (NCBI): domain Eukaryota; kingdom Viridiplantae; phylum Streptophyta; class Magnoliopsida; order Malvales; family Malvaceae; genus Gossypium; species Gossypium hirsutum. Next base: position 37,409,127 of record NC_053445.1, on the reverse strand, counting down.
CGATCTGCAGCCAAATGTACAACCAACTGAGTCGTGCTAAAGTTAGTTCATGGAGAGACTTGGCGCAAGCTTTATGAAGCAATACAGTCATGACGATATAACACCGATCGAATACGTTACAAACATGAGAAAAGCCTAGCGAGAATTCAGCATACGCCAACGATGGAGAAAGGCAACACAAGTCCAGCACCCTTTGAAAAAGAGTCACCATGTTGTTTATCAACACTTTGAAAGCCCCGTTATCAACAATGGGAGTCACCAAGAGCTTCCGACATGGTAATGTCCGGTGAAATGAGAAAGCGGTAAGGAGCGGTAAAATTGACACGGGGAAAGCTTCAAAAGACCAGCCCAAGGAAAAAAGAGGGTGAAGTAAACAACGTAAGCACATATAGCAAGAGCCATTCAAAACCGATTACTGTTGGCCTCCAAAAATGATAACCACTAGTCACCAAGCCCCCTCGAGCAGGAACCCAACACAAGGCCCAATACAAGGACTAACACAGAGAGACTTCAGTTCACGCCCATTCCAATAACATACGGGGAACTGTATCAGAAGTTATTTGATGCACACATAGTATCTCCATTTTATCTCGAGCCCATGCAACCTCCATATCCCAAATGGTATGACACGAACGCCCAATGTGAATACCATGCAGGGATACCAGGACACTCAATTGAGAACTGTACTGGGTTTAAAAAGGCGGTGGAAAGGTTCATTAAGATGGGGATTGTGAAGTTTGACGACCCATTAGGACCCAACGTAGCAGCGAATCCGTTACCCAACCATGCTGATAAAGGGGTAAACGCAATAATCGAAGGTGAGAAAAAGAGAATCAAAACCGACATTGCAGAGATAAGAACCCCATTGAGTTGGGTCTAGAGACAAATGATAGAAGGAGGTCTCATCAAACAAGATTCAAAAGAAAGGCCCGAAGGAACGAAGACGTACTGCGAGTTTCATGCTGAAGAAGACCATGACATTCGAAACTGCACTGAATTCAGGGCCTTGGTGCAAAATCTGATGGACAACAAAGAGCTAGAATTTTATGAAGAGATCAAAGGACTTGAAATGGAGAAGTTTATGCCTCGGAGGAGGGGTCTATGGGAAAGGCCCCAAATCATCCAGTGGTGATTATTTCAAGGCCAACGAGTACAGGATTTGGAATACAACTGGCGCCAAGGGTCATAATCCAAAAACCTGTAGCCTTTCCTTACAAGGATAGCAAAAAGGTTCCTTGGAATTACGACTGCAATGTGATGATCACGGGAGAGGAGAACCCGATAAGTGCTTCAGAAGAGGGTAATGACGCAGGCTTCTATACGCGTAGTGGAAAACGCTACGACCTGGGAAATACAAAAAGGGAGCCTATAAAAGGAAAAACCTTGGCGGTTGAACAAGATAAAACGAAGACGATCGGAACTGAACCGCATACTAACACACCAGTGACTGAAAATGAGGCTAGAGAATTCCTAAAATTCTTGAAGCATAGCGAATATAGCGTGGTGGAACAATTGCATAAGCAACCCGCTCGCATCTCAGTGCTCGAGTTACTTCTAAGTTCAAAGATACATCGTAATGCGTTGGTAAAAGTGCTAAATGAGACTTATGTCGCTAAAGATATCTCAGTGAACAAATTGGATCGCCCGGTTAACAATATAAATGCCGATAACTTCATCTTCTTCAACGATGATGAGATCCCGCTAGGCGGTATGGGATCCACCAAGGCCTTGCACATCACTGCCCGTTGCAAAGGGTGTATACTACCGGCGGTACTTGTTGACAATGGATCGGCCCTAAATGTTCTGCCCCTGTCCACATTAAACAGGCTACCTGTGGATAGTTCTCACATGAAATCATGCCAAAATATAGTGAGAGCATTTGATGGCACTCAGAGGAAAGTGATGGGAAGAATCGAGATACCTCTATTGATTGGTCCAAATACATACGAGGTGGATTTTTTGGTAATGGATATTAAACCATCTTACAATTGCCTATTGGGGAGGCCTTGGATCCATTCTGCAGGAGCTGTACCATCGTCACTTCACCAAAAGTTAAAATTGGTGATGGAGGGTCGATTGGTGACTATAGATGCAGAAGAAGACATCATTGCATCAGTCACCGATGATATGCCATACATAGAGGCCGATAGTGAAGCGATAGAATGTTCATTCCGATCATTGGAATTCGTAAATGCCATATTTGTCATCGAGATGAGCAAAATCCCAGAGCCTAAGATATCCAAAGCTACGTCAATGAGCTTACAGCTAACGATGGGAAAGGGAGCATTGCCTGGAAGAGGATTGGGAAAATACCTCCAGGGAAGGGTCGGAGTACCGATCCTAATTAACAAACAGGACCGTTATGGTTTGGGATATAAACCTAATGCGAGGGAAAGGAGGAAAGAGATGGAGAAAAAGCAGGAAAAGAGAAGAGCACATTTGGGCGGGATAGAAGTCAAGTGGGGACCGATGACCTTTCCCCATATATCTAAGACTTTTGTTTCAAGGGGAATTGTCCACCCTGAAGAGAAGGAGGAGGTTACAGAAGGAAGGATTGAGAGGTTGGACATCAATGCCATATCCGCGGAGGAAAGGGTGGAAAGGAATTTATCGGGCATTCGTCCTTACGAACCTGGAAGTGTTTTGAATAACTGGACTGCAGAAGAGATCCCTGTAACATTTAGAACTAATTCAGAGTAATATTCAAAACACTTGTTGCCCTAAGCCTGGGGGTGATAAGAATCTTTTGTAAAAGGCACATGTCCAAAATCTAATTTCAGTGAAAACTTATCATTCAGTTTCATCTTGAGCAAATATTCTTTCATTCTTTTCATTCCCTTTATAATCATAGTATGCATACAAGTATTCTTAGATTCTTTTATTTGGGCCTCCATTTGTTCCAATAACAGGTCTTCAGATATCAACGAGATGAGCGACTCTGTTACTAATTCAGAGTCTCTATTTGAGCAAGACATGAGTATAGATAATCCTCAAGATTTTGAAGGTGACCAAGACAGCGTTTTATCTCCGGATTTGTTAAGAATGATGGAAGAAGAGGAAAAACAAATTCTACCCTATAAGGAATCAGTAGAAGTCGTGATCTTAGAAGAGGGCAGAGAGGTAAAAGTTGGCGCTTGCATTGCCAAGGAAACAAGGCGAGACCTTGTTGAGTTGCTTCAAGAGTTTAAAGATGTCTTCGCATGGTCCTACCAAGATATGCCAGGTTTAAGTACTGATATCGTGGTGCACCGATTGCCTATAAAGGAGGAATGCAAACCAGTCCAACAAAAGCTTCGAAGGATGAGGACTGATGTCTTGCTAAAAATAAAGGAAGAAGTCAAGAAGCAATTTGATGCTGGTTTCTTACAGGTGGTCAAGTACTCAGAATGGGTAGCCAATATAGTCCCTGTTCCTAAGAAAGATGGGAAGGTGCGAATGTGTGTGGACTACAGAGACTTGAACAAAGCCAGCCCAAAAGATAATTTCCCACTGCCTCATATCGATACCTTGGTAGACAACACGGCCGGATACTCACTGTTCTCTTTCATGGATGGTTTCTCCGGGTACAACCAAATTAAGATGCTTTCTGAAGACAGGGAGAAGACCACATTCATAACGATGTGGGGGACGTTTTGTTATAAAGTGATGCCTTTTGGATTGAAAAATGCGGGAGCAACGTATCAGAGAGCCATGGTAGCATTATTCCATGATATGATGCATAAAGAGATAGAAGTTTATGTTGATGACATGATCGCAAAATCCAGAACAGAAAGGGAACACGTGCAAGTTCTGAGAAAACTGTTTCTGAGGTTAAGGAAGTTCCAGCTAAAACTTAACCCAGCCAAGTGTACTTTCGGGGCTAAATCAGGAAAACTGCTAGGATTCTTAGTCAGCGAAAAGGGAATCGAAATTGACCCAGACAAAGTTAAGGCCATACAAGAATTACCTCCGCCAAGTACTCAAAAAGAAGTTCGGGGTTTCCTAGGAAGACTGAATTACATCGCTCGATTCATTTCACAATTAACTGAGAAATGTGACCCCATATTTCGCCTTCTTAGGAAACACAATCCAGGTGTATGGGATGAGGAGTGCCAGGAAACTTTCGAAAGAGTTAAACATTACTTGTCCAACGCCCCAGTACTGATGCCACCTTGCCCTGACAAACCACTAATACTATACTTGGCAGTATTTGAGAATTCCATGGGGTGCGTGCTCGGCCAACATGATGAGTCAGGACGAAAAGAAAGAGCGATCTATTATCTCAGTAAGAAGTTCACTGAATGCGAAACGAGATATTCGCCAATTGAAAAATTATGTTGCGCATTGGTTTGGACTACTCGGAGATTGAGACAATACATGTTGTACCATACGACTTGGTTAATCTCAAAGTTAGACCCTCTGAAATACATGATGGAGTCAACTGCTCTAAACGGAAGGATGGCCCGATGGCAAATTCTACTATCTGAATTCGACATAACCTATGTGAATCAAAAGGCTGTAAAAGGGAGCGCGATAGCAGATTTTCTAGCAAGTAGAGCCCTGGACGATTATGAGCCTTTGAACTTTGACTTCCCAAATGAGGATCTGATGTATGTGGCAACTACTGAAGCGAGCACACAAGAAGGCAATACTTGGAAATTAAATTTTGACGGAGCCTCAAATGCCATGGGCAACGGGATTGGGGCAGTCTTGGTATCTCCAAACGGTGATCATTATCCTTTCACCTGTAAACTAGATTTTGATTGCACGAATAACATGGCGGAATATGAAGCATGTATCATGGGAATCCGCGCGGCTATGAAACGCAAAATCAAGGTACTTGAGGTATATGGGGATTCGGCATTGGTAATTTATCAGCTCAAAGGCGAATGGGAAACAAGAGACCCTAAATTGATTAGTTACCGAAGGATAGTCCTAGAATTGATTGAGGAGTTTGACGACATCACTTTCTGTTATCTCCCACGAGACGAGAATCAGATGGCCGACGCTTTAGCTACATTGGCTTCCATGATCAAAGTAAATAGACCAGAGGATGTGAAGCCTATCCAAATGAGCATTTATGAGGCTCCAGCCCACTGTTGTAATATTGACGAGGAAGAAGAAAAGGACGACAACCCTTGGTATCAGGACATATTGCGATACGTGAAAAATTGTGAATACCCAAACCAAGCAACTGAGAATGACAAGAGAATGTTGAGGAGGCTGGCCAGTGGTTACGTCTTAGATGGAGAAATCCTGTACAAAAGAGGAAAAGATCAGGTGCTGTTAAGATGTGTAGACGCTGTGGAGGCCAAGCAGATCTTGGAAGAAGTCCATGATGGTATTTGTGGAACACACGCTAACGGTTTCACAATGGCCAGACAGATCATGAGATTTGGATATTATTGGTCTACCATGGAAGGAGACTGCATCAAGTATGCTAAGAAGTGCCATAAATGCCAGATTTACGGAGACAAAATTCATGTGCCTCCATCACCTCTTCACGTCATGACTTCCCCATGGCCTTTCTCCATGTGGGGCATGGACGTCATTGGGCCGATATCGCCAAAGGCTTCAAACGGACATCGTTTCATTTTGTAGTGATTGACTACTTTACTAAGTGGGTAGAGGCTACTTCTTACGCCAACGTCACAAAGACAGCTGTCAGCAAGTTTTTAAAGAAGGAAATCATATGTCGGTATGGAATGCCTGAAAGGATCATATCAGACAACGCATTAAATTTGAATAATAGCACGATAGCAGAGGTTTGTAATCAATTCAAGATCAAGCACCACAACTCATCGCCATATCGTCCGAAGATGAATGGTGCGGTGGAGGCAGCCAATAAAAATATCAAAAAGATTGTGGGGAAAATGACTGAGACCTATAGAGATTGGCACGAGAAGTTGCCATTCGCCCTCTATGCTTATCGAACATCCGTCAGGACTTCTACCGGGGCAACACCATTCTCTTTGGTTTATGGGATGGAGGCAGTGCTACCAATTGAGGTTGAAATTCCCTCTCTCCGAGTTTTTTCAGAACTAAAGTTAGATGAAGCAGAATGGGTCCAAGCCCGATATGATCAGCTGAACTTGATTGAGGAAAGGAGGTTAAGAGCTATCCGTATGGTCAAATGTACCAGAAACGAATGATGCGAGCTTACAATAAGAAAGTTCGTCCTAGAAACTTCCATGAAGGGGACTTGGTACTGAAGAAGATCCTTCCCATACAAAAGGACTTCAGAGGAAAGTGGATGCCAAACTGGGAGGGACCTTATGTAGTAAAAAAGGCCTTTTCAGGAGGGGCATTAATTTTAACTGGGATGGATGGCAAAAGCTTGCCCAATCCTGTGAATTCGGATTCAGTGAAGAGGTACTTTGCCTAAAAAAAAAAAAAAAAAAAAAAGGGGAGAGGCCAAGGCGAAAACCCGCAAAGGGCACCTTGAGACCAAAGGGGCTTTGAATTGAAAACCCAGGAATGGGCAATTCGAATTTTCGATCAAAGTTGAGGCATAGAGTAGTTTTGTCTTCTCCGAATTAACAAGAAGGAGAGATGCTACATCTTGGGGCATCAACAAAGTCTTTTAGGATTTCTAAACACAGAGTTTGTGCAGAGGAGCTCATGCTGTGATATCTGGAGCACCTTTTTTTTATCTTATCTTAGCAAAATTTGCTATTTGTTCATTTAGAGCTCTGCTCCCAATAAAATTCCATCTTATTCATTGTGATAATCTTTTTCATCATATCTCAGCAAAGTTTGCTATCTTGATTGATTTATTCATTTCGAGCTTTGCTCTCAGCAAAATTTTATTTTGTCCATTTTGATAATCTTTCAAGCATTTTTCCTTGAAATAACGATTAATGGATTGACGATACACATGCAGAAGGAGTTCTGCGTATTACTCTGAAAGTTTCTAAATAATACAAGGACCTGAAACAGGACTATTGTTTAGAACTAACCAAACATAAGGGTTGGAAACATTTGAGAAATGATAGTCTAAATAGCGTCTATTTCTTTGGGTTTTCTGTCAAACTGGCTGAACAAGAAGACATCAATGATAGAACCTTGATGAACAATGAGGAATGACAACCTAAGCATTAAAAATGGATCATTCTCATGACATTCTACAAATATAATACATACACATCTAGTTAGGAGCATTTGATTCATTCTGATCATGTCATCCTAAACACTAGGCATAAATAGGTCCATGAAATGGATTTTGCAGGTCATGTTCCCCAGAGAACAGATCAAAGAAACAAATCCTATACCCCTGAAGTTACAGTGGGATAGATTGAAGTCATTAAAGCAGATCTTGTCTTCATGTATTGGCGTGAAGTAGATCGAAGGTAGCAGATCTTATCTTCCTATATTGGTAGGAAGTAGATCGACGACGCAGATCTTGTCTTCCCATACTGGTGGCGAAGTAGATCGAAGAAAGCAGATCTTGTCTTCATGTATTGGCGTGAAGTAGATCGAAGATATCAGGTCCTATCTTCCTATATTGGTAGAAAGTGGATCGAGGATGCAGATCTTGTCTTCCCATACTGGTGGCGAAGTAGATCGCAGAAAATAGATCTTGTCTTCATGTATTGGCGTGAAGTAGATCGGAGGTAGCAGATCTTATCTTCCTATATTGGTAGGAAGTAGATCGACGACGCAGATCTTGTCTTCCCATACTGGTGGCGAAGTAGATCGCAGAAAACAGATCTTGTCTTCATGTATTGGCGTGAAGTAGATCGAAGGTAGCAGGTCCTATCTTCCTATATTGGTAGAAAGTGGATCGAAGATGCAGATCTTGTCTTCCCATATTGGTGGCGAAGCAGATCGTAGAAAGCAGATCTTGTCTTCATGTATTGGCGTGAAGTAGATCAAAGGTAGCAGATCCGGTCTTCCTATATTGGTAGGAAGTGGATTGACGATGCAGATCTTGTCTTCCCATATTGGTGGCAAAGTAGATCGCAGAAAGCAGATCTTGTCTTCATGTATTGGCGTGAAGTAGATCAAAGGTAGCAGATCCGGTCTTCCTATATTGGTAGGAAGTGGATTGACGATGCAGATCTTGTCTTCCCATATTGGTGGCAAAGTAGATCGCAGAAAGCAGATCTTGTCTTCATATATTGGCGTGAAGTAGATCAAAGGTAGCAGATCCGGTCTTCCTATATTGGTAGGAAGTGGATTGACGATGCAGATCTTGTCTTCCCATACTGGTGGTGAAGTAGATCGAAGAAAGCAGATCGACAATGGCGGATTTTACCTCCCTGACTACAGTGGAGTACATTGAAGCCAATAACTCTATCTCCCTGCATTCAACAGTGGAATAGAGTGAAGAGCACAAGTCTTATCTCCCTAAGCAGTAGTGGAGCAGACTAAAAACACAAATCTCATCCCCATAGAGTCGTAACAGAGCAGATTGAAGCTTAGATCTTATCTTTATGAAGTTACATTGGAGTAGATCGAAGCTACAAGGCATATGTCAGAAAATGTAGTAGATTGAATCTAAAGCTACAAGATGCAGTGGATTGGAAGAAGATTATCTGAACCAGAAGAACACCAATGAAGTCAAGACCCAGCAAGACCAGGCAAAATTGGCCTTGCATTATGTCTTTGCTCCATTCCCGTTACACGACAATGAGCAAAGAGGGGCAGCTGTACAAGCCCATTTTGCCCGGGCCCATACCAGCAAACCAACACCAGCCCGAAATAGCCTAGCCCGATAAGCCCAAGTCTCCAAATTTTTTTGGAAAGCCAGAAACCCTAAGGTTTCTGGCGCCGTTGCCCATACCCTGCTCCACTATGGTGGCCCCTTACCCCCCTCGTCCACCGCGCCCACGACCTGCAACAGAGACAGAGACAACAGCAAAAGCAGCATGCGAGGAATGGGGGCAAAGAATAAACAAAACAGAAACGAAAAATAAGAGAAATGAATCGGCTTTAAAAAGCCAAAATCAAGAACAACAGAGGGACCTTTTTTTTCTCTTTTTTCTCTCTTCGGGAGTTTTTCCTTTCATTTTTCAATTGTAGTATTACTTAAGAATACAAGTAATAAAAGCAGATCGAAGTAAGAAAGACCAAAAACAGAAAAGGCAGAGATCTAAGGTCCTTTTTTATTCCAAAAACTCATCTATTAGATATTTTTTACATAGCACAGGTTTATAAAAAGGAAATAGCAAAAAAAATAAAAAATTTTACCTTTCCGGCCACCGCGTGCGGTGGCCGGCGCCGGCGCCGGCGAGCCTCCGGCGGCCGTCCGGTGACCCCTCCCCCTTCGCCGGAAATTGCTCCGGGCTCCCCTCTCCTCTCTCCCTTTTTCTTTTTTTTCTCCCTCAGCTTTACAAATGATTTTTTTGAAATTTTTTTGACTTTTATAGGGGGTCAAAACGCACCGTTTTGGACCCCCAGTTTAAACAAATAAAACGACGTCGTTTTGGCATGGATCAGGTCGACCCGACCCGACCCGAGGAAGGTCCGCGTGTTTCCATACCTGAGGGGCTATTTGCAACTTTGGTCCTTCTGTATTTATTCGATTTTAAATTAATTCCTTTTGTTCAATATTATTGTCTTTTTAATTCGGCCCTGAACTTTCGCCTGTCTTTCGATTTTGTCCCCAACCCTTTGGCGCACCGAGCAACATACACGTGCCCCTATAAGGGTTTTATTACTCTATCGGTCCCTGATATTTGCGCGCATTTCCATTTTGGTCTTTCTTGTTTGTTTTATTGTAGTTTTACCCTGTAATTTCATTTTGCTCTCGATTTCATCCTATATTTTGTTTATTGGTTAATTTAATTTTTTTAAGACTCTTATTATTAAACTAACTATTATTATTATATTTGTTATCTTTTATTACTATTTTTATTATATACACTTTTTTAATTTATATACTTGTACCCATTTATATGTATGTTTTATACTTTATAATTTATATATATATACATATAGACCCGTATATATTTCTCTTACGAATACATATATACTAATATATCTTCTTTTATCCTTTTTATACACGCATACATACATATATGTATATACCTATACAAGCTTTTACATTTAATTGCTTTAAATCATACTTATACATATATATGTTTTCATATTTTTTTTTATTATACATATATAGAAATGTTTTCCTTATAGGCGTATGAATATTTTATATATATTTTATAGTTTGGATCAATCTTTTCGTTATTATTTGTTAATTTCAATGTTCATTTATTTATTTATTCATATGTTTATTCTTTAAAATGTTTTAGTTTTTTTTATTTACTTGTATATCGATGATTGATTATTTACTTATTTATTTCATTCTTTACGCATATTATTTTGTGCCCAATATCATATTTATAATTCTATTATGCATATAAATGCCATATTTCAAAAAAAGGGGGAAAACATTTTCGATGGAGGCAATATTTAGCGTTTGGAAACTCGAGGAAACGTGCCCTAACGTGCTGGGTTTCGATTTCTCGTTTGACTAAATAGCCAAATATCCTCTTAAAGCTTCAAAGTATGGTTTCATTAAACTATAAGGTGATCTTGGTTTCGATGGTTTAGAGTATCGTGTCCTAACGTGCTGGATGTGATATTCCTTCGGAGCAAGAGAATCTTATGTTTCAATTCACGATATCAGATTTTCTTTTAAGGATCGCATCTTTTAAAACTCTTCAAATTTTCAATTTTCGACACTAAAACACTAATTAATCAACTAGGTACCAATTTTGGGCGTATCGAGGGTGCTAATCCTTCCTCGTGCGTAACCGGCTCCCGAACTCATTTTTTTTTTCTGAATTTCGTAGACCAAAATGGTTGTTTTTATAAAATTAGATCATTTATTAAAAAACAACCACTTTTTGAGGTGACCCGATCACACCTCGTCAAAAAAGGATTGGTGGCGACTCCCGTTTTCGTTTTTTTTAAATCCAAGTCGACCCCGTTTTCATCCAAAAATGGTGTCAACAATTTGAATTTAAAAATATTTAAATTTGAAAAAATTTAAAATATTCAACCTGTTTAAAATAAGTCCAGTTATCACCTCTGCTCTGGCTAATATATATGATGGTCCTTGACAATAGATTGTTCCTTGACCAAGTATAAATAATTTATAATAAACACTATGTAAAGTGGTTAATTATTTAGTAGATAAAAAAAATATATAAAAAATTATCTCTCATTAATAAAAATGTCGGATTATTTAAACAAGATTAGGAAAACAACATATAATTCAATTTTAGAATAAAATTTAAATCAGATACAAACATGTTTAGAAAGTTACAGGGTAATTGAATTTTGAGTATAATTATTTGTAATTACTCTAATTTTCATCCTCCTAACCTCCTCGAAGAGTGTAATTGTGATGCTCCAATTATACTTAATTTAGAGGATCTATTAATTACAATGATTTTTCAAATATGTCACGTATGTGCAATTATAAACAAATACACCTAAATCCGATTAGTAGGTGATTTTTCAAACACATCATCAAACATTAGTTTATTCATGTTTTAGTTTAATGTATAAGCAAGGGCAAAACTAAAAAGTAGGAGGTCAAAATTAGATTTTATCCTTGTACTAATTTAAAATCTTATACTTTTTAAAAGTATCTAATAAGCAATTTTTCCATCAGTGTCCGTATATAAGGTAAAGAATAAGCTTACCATCAATGATTCATTTTGGAATCATGAACAAATGCTCAATGTTGTTATTCTTTGGGGGGGGGTTCGTTTAGGATTTAAGGTTAGTGGGTAAAACATAGGGTATGATTTAGGTTTTAGGTTTTGCTTAGTAGGGCGAAAAGAAAATTGGAAAGATAGAAAATTGATGGGTAGAAAACTAGAAGGATGAAAATATCATTTTCTTTCCATGGGTGTGTTTGGTATGAGAGATGAAAAATAGAAAGAAAAATATTTTTTTCTATGACAATCTATGACACAGGCGAGACCATGCAACATGTATCATAGCGACAACCAACCAATAGCAACAATGCTCGTTTGGCACATGACCTTTGACCATTGACCATTAACCTCTAACTTGTCTACACAACCATATGGCTCGCTTCATGGTGCCATGAGACAAGGGATAACCTTTTATATAAGCCTTAACACACAAGAGAAAAAGGATTTTCTTCCTCAAGTCACTTTCACCCTCTCCTATTCTTCTTCCTTTTTTTTCCCCTTCTTTCAACTTCCCATTGTCGGCTCTCCACACTGTACGAGCCAATTGAACATCATCTCCTCCACCTTCTCCTCCTTATTGTTACCCACTGTCAACAAGACTTATAATTATATTTTGTAAAATATATTTTTTTATAATTAGAGAGAGGAATGAGGTTACTTGGGATTAAACCCAAGCTCGCACGCCCACAATGTAATGCTCTTGCCAATGGGCCAAAAAAATATTAGGTTGCGTTTGTAAACTTAAATTTTTAGAATTTAGATTTGGATTTTAAAAATACTGTAAATTGAGTAGTAAACAATTTAGAAATAAAACATTCATGATAATTTCTTAAGCCATGAAATTTGTTAGATTTTTTTATTGAAGCCAAGCCATATATTAATTTGTTAGATATTTAGTAATGAATTTAAAAAATTTAAAATAATTTGATACTTTTCAAAAATATATTATATGGAATTTATTTATCAACTCTACCATTTATATATAATGAAATCCAAAACTAAAATTTAAACTAATTACCATAAATAAATTTGTAAAAGTATATTGAAAATAAACGACCAAAATGATGGGAAAGTGTAATTTTAGGGCATGGGCTTACTTTGAATATTTGAACACCTTTCCTTTTTTTCCCCCAAATTGCCGTATAACAAGTTTATATATCATATATTCGCTACTACTTTATAGTAAGTTAGGTGCCTCTTTTACAATCTTCTATATTACATTTTTTTTAAAGACAAATCTTGACTTTCTTTGCTGCTTTTACTATAAAATATCTTTTTTCCCTTAAAAGAATTATTTTTAATAAATAAAAATGCGATAAAATAATTAATTTTTAAAAATTAGAATTCATGGCAGCTACTTTGTGAGTGAATTTATTTTTAAAAAAATTGAAAATAATAATTATTTATTCGTCTCGATAAAAAGAAAAACTTAGTCTGTAGTTTTCTATAACATTTATTGCATTTGAGATCATATACTCAATTTGACAAATCTCTTACTAAAGTGATATTAGGTTAATTAGTGGCATTACTTCAATTAAAAAGGTAGAAAATAAGTTAAAGTTAAAAGTATAATGGGTTTTATTTAATTTTGGCTTTTGTATAAACAAAAATCGATTTGAAAGTGGAATTTCCATCTTCTCCCACTTAACCATACATTGGTACCAAAATCATAGGAAAAAGAAGAAAAGATTTAATTAATTATGCATCAATTTATCAAATTCCTTTTTTATTAATTAATACGAGGGTTAGTCGACTTTAACACCAACCAATATAAATCAATCAGTAAGAAATTGAACACAAGATTTTGCCGACAAAATTTCGTCACTGATAACTTTTCTTTAATTAGTTTTAGTGACAATGCATATAAGCAGACCAAATGTAATAAATTTGGAGGAAAAAAAATGAGAATCAAAATCAAACAAAAATGACCCCACATGGATTTTTGAAAGTACTAGTGGGTTATCACCATATCTCATCCATTTCATCTTAACTCCATTCATTAAAAGTTGACAAGCTTCTATTCTTTTTTCCTTTTTCTAAAATTTCACCTTAAATTTAGTTAAATTGTGTTTTTTTTGACATAAAGTTAAAATTTTAATGCCATGAATGTAGTTGTTATTGTGACAGTTCACACGTATCTCATAATTTTTTAAATAACTTACATCAATAATGAAATACATGTAAAATTTCTAAACAGACTGCAATATCCATGCCATTAAAATTTTAACAATTTAAACAATATTCTTATTTAAGAAAAAGCAATTCGATTAAATTTTAAATATTAGGGGTCAAGGTAATCCAAAAACACTATAGTTAAAGTGATAAAATAAATAAATATTATGAAATAAATTTATTATTATGCCAAAAAAAAATCCATTCATTGAGTTTAATTTAAAGATTCCACAAATTTGTAAATTGATTCAACGTTGAATAGTAAAGGATTTGTGTTCAATTTTTTAATTGACATTTATCACGAATTTGACCCCCTAAACCGTTCCTATCCTTTCCCAACAAAATTGAAAAATCAATTAGACATATTTAAAGGTTAAATTATCTGTTCAAACTCAAAGACTCATTTAATTTGAAAAGGTTTCATGAAAATTATTAAGCCCAAAAAATGGACTTTGAGAAAAATCTAGTCTCGTCTAGAAATGTGTAGGCTTAAGCTCCCATATTTAAGACCCAAGCCCAGTTTAACCTTTTTAATTTTATAATGCGTTATTCTTTCATTTGTTCTTATATAGATTATGTAATTTATATCATATAAAAATTATATATTTGTATTACTTGAAACTAGACATATCCAAACATGAAATTATATGTTCAAACTCAAAGGCTCATTTGATTTGAGAAGATTTAAAAAAAAAATATTAAGTCCAAAAAATGGCTTGGGCAAAAATAGGCTCGTCTACAAATGGGTAAGTTTGAGCTCCAATATTTAAGACCCAAGCCAGCTCAACCTTTTTAATTCTATAATGCATTATTCTTTTGTTTGTTCTTATATATATATTATCTAATTTATATCATATAAAAATTATATATTTGTATGAAATATATATAATACTATAAAGTAAATATTAAGATATATGATTTTATTTATGTTTAAAAAAGAATTAATTAATATATATACAATTACTAAATTCTAAATAAATATATTATTTTAAAAATTATAAAATAATATAGATAAACTTAAAAATAAGTTTGGATTAACCATATACAAATATAGATGAATTTGAACAAAATTTAAAATTCATTTTTTTTATTTAGCTCAGGTAATTTTTAAAACTTATATTCTGAACCAAATCAAGTTTAATCAATGCAAGTGATGTTACATGTAGACCTAATCAGATTCATTGGCATCTACTTAAAAGTATTTTTTATATTTTGCATGTTTGTTTTACTGTGCATGTTTAGAGTTTGTGGCTACTCCTTTCAACAATATTATCTTTAAAGTTTGAATCTATGTTTTCTCCTTAAACGTACAATGTATCTTACAATCTCAACTATTAATATTATTTATTAAACTCAATTTTCAAATTTATTGATGAAATGCAAATCCAATTCGTCTTCTTGTGTCATTATCCTTTCGTTAGAATTGAAGCCAAAAATTGAAGAACACCAGTACTGAATCCATTAATATTAGAGATAGGATTTGGCATGATTTTGTTGTCCCTTAACACCCTTGTTTTTTCAAAGAAAAAAATACTAGTAAGATGCCAAGTTCCTAATTCCTAGACATATAATATTAGTAAAAAAACAGAAATATTAGTAAATTCCTAGAAGTGCAAAAATCTTGATTAATTTGGGAAAGAAAAACATGACAGAAAGCTGTCATGTGTTAATGTCAATTAGTAGTTTAAAAAAAACACACACACACACAAGAGATTTGACAGCAACCAAAAAGCTGTACCTATCGAATTGGTAAATCCATCACATGCTAACTTATTAAGACTTCCATGTTTTTAGGGTTTTACCATTTTCATTTTTCATCACCACATTGGCACATTCCACTTGTACATTATTTTTGGGTGCCAATCTGCTGCATTATACATATGTTAGAGCTTTTTTGATTATTTTGTGGATGACGCTGGTTGCTGTTTTTGTGGATGTGCAGAAGGAAATATTCTTCGTATACTTTGCGAGTGTCCCAAAGCTCAGAAAGTATGGAAGTAGTTCATTTCAAATTTAATTTACTCCAGATTTTTCTCCCCGTCACTTTTATCTTGGGTGAATGTTAATCTAAATTGAATTTGCAATTCATGTTAATTGGAATATCCTCTTCGATATACCATATTGGTTTGTATGGAAATGAAGGAATTCTTTTATTTTTGGAATTTTTTTCTCATAACTCTTGTATGCTTGTGGGATCGGCTTAGAATTGGGCTGTGAATGTTAAAGCTAATAGAGAACCAATGGTCAAGGTTAAAAACCGAATCAGACCAAGCACTTGGCAGCTACCAATAGCTGGTTGCATCAAAATGAACACATACGACGCAAGGAAACCTCATAGACTTACCTGTTTAGTTGGGATTGCTAGAGACGACCATGACAGATGGATATTTGGCTATGGTTGCAATATTGGGAAATGTAGTGATAAACAAGCAAAACTTTGAGCAATGTATAATAGACTTAAACTGCTTTGGTCTAAAGGGTGAAAAATGGTTGTCTTGGAATGTGATTGTTTAATTGTAGTTCAAGTAATCAATGGTGACTATAAAGGCGTAATGAACAGGGTATTGATATGCAGAATAAAAGAGCTTTGCGCTTGAGCAGGGGTGATTCGCATCGAGCATATTTACAGAGACGCTAATGGAGTGGCTAATGCCTTAGCGGGTAAAATGTTTGACTATCAATTGGATCTCCATGAGTTTGCTCCTCCTCCCCAACAAATTTATACTTTCGTTCTGAATAATTTACAATATGATATTGATGTAATTACTGTTCTAAAATTTATTACTCTTTGCTTTTTTTTAAAGAAAATTAATGGTTCAACAAAAATCAATAGTTTAATAATTTATATATAAAAAATTAATAAAAATAATAGTTCAAATTCATGTATATGTTAAGGTCTTAGTTTTTATAAAATTCGTAAGGATGAAATTTCTAAGCTATGATGTCTCCTATTACATCATGTGCTCAATTGAGTACTCTGTTGCATTATTTTATTTCAATTCGATTAACATGGCTCGGTAGGGTTTGAGTTTTGAATAATGAGTATATTTATTTGAGTTTTGGGGAAGTTGGGTTTGGAGAAAATTTTAATTAAAGTATTTTTGATATAAAAACCAACAACCCATCAACTTAACATATTTGGACAGACTCCTTGGCAAACTCCCCCCGGCTTTCACTCTCTTTCATTACCATATATGTTTGGGTCTAAGATCTGGTCCATTGAAAATTTGGACAAACAAAAGCCAGTTGGGTGGGTGGTTATGTTGCGGTATGAGTTGGGATTGGGCTAAGTTAAGTGAAGTTAGGCCGTGACCATATTTATGCTTTTAGTTTTTGCCGAACCAAGTATGCCTAATTTCGGCAGCGGCAAGTCCGCCACCTCTACCATTTAACTGCTTTAATCAAAGATTATATGTTATAAGAAAAGTTGATTGAGTTTTAATTTGATTGATATCGGTATTATTGTTAGTGTAGGAGGATGATAACTCAAGTGTGTCGAAGCGTATTATCCTCCTATTTAAGGGTTGAGAAGTGACTATAAGTGAAATTAGGCCGTGACCATATATTAATGTTGAAATATATTATAAGAAGAGATTCGTGTGGGTTTGATGATTATTCTTAGAGTTAATTAGTTTTTTTATGAATAAATTTATTACATTAGTTTTTCTTACATAAATATAATAATTAATAACTAAAATAGGGGGAAACTATTTATTCGCTTAGTAGGTGTTTCCCTATCAAACTTTTATTTTATTAATATGATAATATGTGGGGGATTAAAGTAAATGTTTTTAATTTTTTTTAAACATTGTCTTTTAATAAATTTTAAAATATTTGTCACACAAATTTTAAGTTGAATTTTGACTTGAAAATTCATAGTAAAATTTTATTGATAAATTGAAAAGAAAATTACAACCTCTGAAAGTTTCTTAAATACAAAGAAATCATTTGATTGTTCTCTCCAGTTTGACTTCGATCTAATGGTCGTCTGACTTGATCTTGGAAAGATATGGTTTGCTTCAAGGGTTGTTGAGACTTGATTTTGAAAACGGGTTCGGACTTCCTTTCTTTAGTTGAATTGGATCGAACAACAACTTTCAAAAGGTGGCTTTTCTTGAGAACTACTGCGACTTCCTTTAGATTTTTTTTCAAGTTCTTCATTTTTTTTCCAAAGATTTTTGCAAATATCCTCTTGACTTTTTGAACTTGTCAACTTATATTGAATGGCTTAGAGATGACCCATTTTGTAGTGTCAATGAAGAGAGTTATAGTAGATTTTAACTTCTTCATTTGAATGTTCTACAAGAATTAAACTCTTTTATTTATTATTTATTATTTATCTCTTATTAATTTAATTAATTAGAGATAAAATAACCATATAATATTATCACTTAATTATGTTAATTTAATTTGTAACACCCCTCGCCTGACCCGATCACTGAATTCGAGCTACCGGATGCTACATTCATTACCGGAGCAACTATAGTCAAATACACAGTAAATGATCATTTACACATGCAATCCAATGTCAAACAATCAATTTTCAAGTCTTAATCAAGCTTACAAAATCTCTTTTGTTAACCCGAGCACAAAATATGACCAAATTGCAAAGATTTAAAAGTTCAGGGCTGACATCGTGACGTTGCCAAAATAGTGTGTCACGTCACGACTTCAAGCCACTCGACGTCATGATGTCACTTACTTTCGACTGACATTGCAACGAGGTAGGTTGTTCATCGAGACATGGGCCTTGTTTTTGGCAAAAATGCACAATTTGGTACTTATGCCAAAGTTTCCAACAAATCATTTCAAGATATTCACCAAATACCAACTTCAATTGATTCAAAACATACCAGTAACATACCAAACACATTAAAACACTCAAATTCAACTTCTTAACAAGACATTTACTCCATATACATCAATTAAACATAAGCATTTCAATGTCATTAAGGCATGCCAACCAAGAAATACCTATCCTTACCTATGCCAAATCTATCAAAACATACCATTTCACTTTCAATTCATACACAATTCATTCATAAACACTTCTATGACATTAAACATGAACAAAATTGACCATTCATCAACATATACCTCAAGCAAAATCATCAAGCATACCATTTCAATGCATACATCAACTCTTTTCACAATCTTTAATATGCCATTCTTTTACCTCTTTTCACAATCTTTAATATGCCAAGTTCAAATAGATACATGTTTCACCAAAACACTTATATACATGCCACATTCTTTGACTCAAAATGATCAAATAGGTACTAATCCGGTGATAGGGTAGTCTGAGCTTCGAAACGATCTGGCTTGACGTGTTCCACAAGGTGACAATCTACAAGGAAAAGGGAAAACAAACTAGGTAAACATATAAGATGCTTAGTAAGTTCAAATGGAAACTAGAACATACCTTGATCATTTAGGCATAATTAACTGATCCATTAAGCAATCATTCTAACTATCCTTTGGCACATCGTGACATATCTATACATATACCAACATCAAACAAATGCATTAGATGCCTTCTCAAATCATAGATAATTCAAACCCAAATCAAAGTTATGTAATCATCCATACACTAATATTGCCAAATACCATTTCATTTTCCATTCAATGGTTAAATTTATATTTTCAAAAAATTGAAAACCGCCCGGTAGAACTTTAGTAAAGCAGACTCAAATGCACGGGAGTGTAATGCTCACACAAGCTTATAGTATTTTAGAGTTGCTCACACAAGCTGAAGTTATAACCGGATTGCTCACACAAGTTGACATTATAATCGGATTGCTCACATAAGCTGACATTATATCGAGATTACTCGTTCGGGCTAAACCTACAATACGTTTAACTCGAGAATTTGCAACAAATGCTAGATCTTTTAATAACATGTAAATCCCTAATCAAATATATGTATAAACCTAATGGCATGCCACACATAACCTTTTACTAAGTTCACTCGGGCATTACTTTCGTATAAATGTCAATATCAAATCCTGTACATATTTCATTTTTCATTTACGAGGCATATAGCTAACCAATAATCATATTAACACCTTGTCTTATTTCCATACAACCAATATTTACACGAATATACAATTCAATCCAATACAAGACATTTGTGCCAAATTTCATAATTATACTCAATTCTAACAAGTATGTGTATATATATGTTAATTCAAGTATAATTCATACATAATTAAAAATACATAATCAGAACACCAAACAAGTTGAATCTTCAAGGACTAATCAACAATTTTAGTTTTTTCTCGATTATCTCTAATTTGTTTCAATTCTTAATCTATACAATTATTCATTCAATTCATCAATACTAAACATTGATACATTATGTCATGACATGTGTGAACTTATAAAAATCTCATTTTTCAAAACTATAAAGATTTACATTTTATTCAATTTAGTCTTTGAAATCAAAATAGCCATAACTTCCCATTTTGAGCCTCAGTTTAAAAATCGACTTCAATTACACCTCTTAAGGACTCTCTACTTCATATTTATACCGAAATTTCACATTTTATTTCATTTTAATCCTTATGTGAAAAACTAACAATTAAACTTTACAATCTAGTTTTTTTTCATGATATAAGCTTAAAAGCTATCAATTTAACACTAATTTCTTCAAGAAATCAACAATGAAAACTTTTAAAAATTTTAACATTTTTGCAAATTGGTACATGGTCTAGCTAAATCAAGTTCCCATGATATCAAAAAGATAAAAATTACAACAAAAGAAGTTAATTGAGTTTACCTAATGTTGGCCAAAAGTTGAAACCCTTTGGACGTGTTTCTTGTTTTTCCTATCTATGGCGAACGGTTCTTGAAGAAAAAGAAGAGAAAAATTCTCTTTCATACCACCAAAATATGGTTTTATACCATAATTACAATTTTAATTGGCTTGAGAAAACATCACACTAGCTGTCGTGTAACACCCTGAATAGTTTAATTTTGTTTCTATGAATCATGACATTAAATGTGTATCTACTTCAGTGGTTAAGTTTTTTAGATGTGTAGGTGAGGTCTGGGGCTCAAATCCCATTTATGGAAAATTTTGTTATTTTTGATCCAAGCCTTATCCCTGTTAGGTGAGCTTTTATAATGTTGTTTGTAAACTCATGTCAGAATGAGCCTGTTGGTTTGAGTGGTAAGGAGTTAGCTTGCTGAGGTTTTGTGTTTGAGTCCCTGCGTGAGCGTGGATGATATTTTTGCTTCGATTGGCTGAGAGAGTTTGGATGGAATCGGAAGTCTGAGTGAGTGGGTAGTTGGGATTGGGTTAGTGAGAGGTCATGCCTAAATTTGAGGGATAAGGGATATTATATTATTTTATTCTTTTCAAATTTGTTCTCTCTCTTCCAATAAGAAATTGACGTCAGTTTGTTTTCCCCTTTCTCTGTACTTTCTTTTTTTTCCTTCTTTTCGCTACCTTCTCCTTTTTCGTTCAAAAACCGTCGTCAATCTTTGCGTTTTGGTTCTGTGATCCCTACTAGGATTGTGGTTGGTAATTGGTTTTAAAGTTTTGTGCGATTGTAGGTCGTTTTCGATTGCGTTAATGTTATGTATTATGGTGTTAGGTGCTAAACAAGGGGATCGAAATTCTTTGTCTATCGTGTAGAGCGTTAGGGTTGTCGTAACTGTTCTGGTAAGTGATCGAACTTTTGGTTTGTGTACTACGTTCAAGTATGTCGATTGAGTTTTTTATAATTGGTGTTTCGGTACTTAAAATTGATCGTTAGAATGTTGTTTTTAGGTTTTGGTGGACTCGGGATTGCTATAGCATCAAAATTGAATCAGGTGTGTACCCTAAACACAAAAAATCAAGGTTCAATAAAAGCTGAAAAAGGGGGTTGTCGACACCATATGGACGTGTGCATGGCCGTGTACGAGACACGGTCATGTGACTGTCGTAGATGTGGCCGTGTACGAGATACGACCGTGTGACTGTTGTAGGTGTGGCCGTGCACGAGACATAGCCATGTGACGGTGAATGTGTGGCCGTGTGGGCCACACGGGTAAGGCCGAATTGGGCGTGTGGACCTACACGACTGAGCCACACGGGCATGTGGGTTGGGCCAGGCCGTCTGGGCCACACAGGTAAGGCCAATTTGGGCATGTGGACCCAAAATTCAAAAATTTTTCCTAGGGTCGTACGTGTAACACCCCGACCCGTGTCCGTCGTCGGATTAGAGTTATGAGGCATTACTGATCAAAACCCAACTTAGAATTTTTTTTCATAAATTATACTATCTCAACCACGAAATTTCATTCCATATATATATAAGCACATAACCAATTAAAATCAAACATGCATCAATAATCAAATTACATACACTAACCATGTTTCAAAATTTCAACCATATCATTATCATTTACCTAATCAAAATTTAATATCATTCAAATTCTTAAAACATTTCCAAACATGTATGATTAAATATCATAAATCAAGCATTATATCCAAACATTTATTTGTACACATATTTCATTTCAACGTACTAACTATACTACATATTACAACATAGGTAATCTACCCTGTTTGGACTGCTCTTATACATCAATTTGGACAGCATTTATATACCAAACTAGACAGCATTTTCACACCAAAATTTGGACAGCATATATACAACAATTTGGGCAGCATATATACAACAAATTGAGCAGTATTTTTACACCAAAAATTGGACAGCATATATACAGCAAATTAGGCAGCATATATATACCAAATTGAGCAGCATTTTTACATCAAAACTGGCCAGCATATATACAACAATTTGGGCAGCATAAATACAACAAATTGAGCAGCATTTTTACACCAAAAATTAGACAGCATATATACAACAAATTGGGCAGCATATATATACCAAATTGAGCAGCATTTTTACATCAAAATTGGATAGCATATATACAACAATTTGGGCAGCATAAATACAATAAATTGAGCAGCATTTTTACACCAAAAATTGGACAGCATATATACAACAAATTGGGCAGCATATATATACCAAATTGAGCAACATTTTTACACCAAAATTTGGACAGCATATATATAACAATTTGGGCAGCATTTAAGCATTAAAATAACATGAACATATACTTCATTTTAGACCATTAAAGCATATGCATTAATACCAAATTCAGACCAAAAGAAATAAGCCATTTTCGCATGGCTATTAATTACACTTATATACATTAGTTCCAAAATCAACATTTCCACTACACTATACATGCCATTTATTCGAAAACAACTTAGTAAAGTACCAAAATATAGACGATAGTGTAACAAGCTTCACAGACGATCCCCGAACACGTAGCGATCACCAAAATCTCTACATCAAAACAATTATCCAACACATTGTAAGCTAATTTAGCTTAGCAAGTTACAAGCAAATAAACTTTACAATTTAACTTGATATCTCGAATAATATTTAACCAATTCATACTACTAAATCATCTTACCTTTAGCTTACCATATCATAAGATAATTATTAACTTAATACTATGATTTAACTAAAATCAATATAATTACTCAACCATAAACAGTTCTTCAAATTTAAATATAAGGCCAAATACATTATGCATTTCATCATCATGTGATATAAAGAATCATCTTATATATTTGATTCCAAAGATAATCACCACATAGGTTTAATACTTACAAAGCTCAACTTTGGATACAACCATAATGGTTATTACTCAAGAACTCCAAGTATTTACTCATTATACTAATCATGATTACTCAATAAGTCGAACACTCAATACTAATAGGTGTTTGAAAATATTTAATAAGTTCGCACACTTAGTGCTTAATAATCAAACTCGCACACTTAGTGCTTAATAATCAATCTCGCACACTTAGTGCTTAATAATCAATCTCGCACACTTAGTGCTAATCTCATTATCATAAATTTTTATACCTGCACACTTAGTGCCGAAAGTCAACAATTCAATACATCTTATTTCAATAATTTTATCACTACATGTATATATATACCATTCAATTCAGCATAATTACATAGATACTAAGATGATTTAAAACGATACAAAATATATGCTTAATAACTTACCTCGGATGTCGTCGACTAATAGATCGGCTACTCAACTACTTTCGATTTCCCCCGATCTAAATTCGATTTCTTGGTTTCTTGATCTAAACATATTCAAATAAATCTCATTTAAACATATTTTCATTTAATTTAGTCTAAGAACACATAAATGGGAAAATTATATTTTTCCCTGACATTTCACATTTTTTACAATTTAGT
The DNA here is from genome assembly GCF_007990345.1 of Gossypium hirsutum. Taxonomy (NCBI): domain Eukaryota; kingdom Viridiplantae; phylum Streptophyta; class Magnoliopsida; order Malvales; family Malvaceae; genus Gossypium; species Gossypium hirsutum. The sequence continues at coordinate 37,385,024 of NC_053445.1, read as the reverse complement.
CCAAATTGTACAAAAACACAAAATATTCCAAATTAATTACACTATAGTATGGTCGAATACTCCCTAGTCTCATATAGATCCTTGCATGTCATTTATTACACATTTTAGTCCCTCAATTTAATATTTTCTTAATTTAGTCCTTAATACACATTTTTATCAAAAATAACTAATTATAACATGAAAATCTAACAACATATATTTATTTCCCATCATCTAACAACAAAAGCAACAAGCCTTAAACAATGGCAAGACATAAAATCATCATCAAATTCAAAAATTAAGCATGGGCTTTGTAGATTTCATAGCAACGATCTCAAAAACATAAAAATTATTAAAAATTGAAACCAAAACATACCTTAATCTAGCTCAACAATGGCCGAACCCTAGCCAAGCTTTTATATTTTATTCTTTCTCTAGTTTCTAAAGTGGAAGAAGATGATATGATAATGGCTTTGTTGTTATCATTATTATTATTATAACATATATTATAATATTATCATTTTTAAGTTTTATTTTTAATGTATAAAAACCATATAATAAAATAATATGTCGTCCACTGCCTTATAATATTGGCTAAATGTCAACATAAGGCCTCCAAATTATAAAGACAACAACAATTAGGCATTTTCTTATTTAACCATCAAATTTTCATTTTACGCGATTAAGCCATTTTTTTATTAAATCGACACTCAAACAACAAAATTAATTCACGAAACTTTCACACATGTAAATTGACACATAATAAACATAGAATAAAATATTAAAATATTTTTAGGACTCGAATTTGTGGTCTTGAAACCACTGTTTCGATTAGGGTCAAAAATCGGGTTGTTACAATATGGGTCGTTTTGATCGACTGTAAGCCTATCATAAGGTTGGTAAGAGCTAACCAAACCGTATTTCATGTGATCTGATACTCTGATAGTCTGATCTGAGTAGAAAATTGATATATATGTCTGACTGTACTATTAAGTATGTATTTATCTGTATACGAGCAAGTTAAACATGTTTATTCTGTAATTTTTGCATCTGTATTCTATATCTGTGTTTGGGGTGAGATTTGTATATGGGGAGGAAGTGATATGTACATCGACCTTTCGCCTCTATTTTGGTAGCTTGACTGCATATTATCTGTTATGTGTCGCATCGACACAATATGGTGTGTAGGGATGGATGAGTGTTTTTTAACCCCACATGGTGTGATGGGATGGACGAAATTGGTGTGTAGAGGATAGGGGTAGGATTCTGTACGTCTGTTCTGTTATCTAATTCTGATATATGTTTCTGTTACGGGCTTAGGTCCGAATCTGTATCTGATTGTATATGTAATTCTGTGTATGTTGCATGACTATCTCTATTGAGTTACAAACTGAGTTTACGAAAACTCACATCAGTTTGTCTGTTCTGTTCAGGTAATCCACAGACATAGGCGGGTCGGTACGACGGAGGCTCAATGGGGACCACTTGACAAAAATTGTTTTCATGATTATTATTTAATGATTTTACTGAATTTTCAGTTTTCGTGAGAGTTTTCTAATTTTTGGACTATCCGGACTTTTTGGACTGTTTCGTTTGAATTTTTAGGTTTTATTAATATATGATTTCTAAACTATAATGATTCAACAAAATATCGATTTTATGCGAACAAATGTTATTTTTGAAAACACGAGCGTGGTTTGTCTTAAACAATTTTTAAAACATCCGCTGCGAAACAATTGGTTAACCCTAAAGAACAACATGTAACGGTTTCAGTAATATATATAAATGAATATCTTTTATAAAACTTGGATGTTTTATCAAATAACTAAATATTGTTTTATCGAAGTTTTATCGGTTTCAAAACCTTTCTTCGTAACACTCCCGAATTCGGCCATAACGTCTAGGCCGGGTTTGGTGCGTTACATGTTAATTTTGCCTGAAGAAATTTTGTTCTGGTTTGATTCGGAGCTGCGAACTTACATAATCTTGGATTCTTGTTGAAAAAATTATCCAAATATTTTGAATCATATTTTTCATTATTAAATTTTTCCCACCATTTAGTTTTGAAGTTTCAGACTAATAATGGAATTCCAGTGTATGAATCTTGTTTATAGGAGTTACTCCAAAAAATAATCCAAGAAATGCACAGTTTCGAGAAAAAAATGGATTGTTCTATAAATGTATTTTTGGTTTGGTTCAGGTTGAAATTTGTCAAAGAATTTGAGCCATAAGTTTTAAATTTTTTCTGGAAGGATCTCCAAAGATGACGGTCCATAACAATTCCACCATTCTTGGAACTAGTTTGGGAATTTGAATTGGGTACCATATTTGAAATATATGAGCCAAGAATGTCTCATATGTTGGTTGTTCATTAAGAAGGCATTGTACCATGCCATTTGGTAATCCCAATATGTGAAATATGGGTAGTGGTCAATTTTGGTGGTAAATTTGGCTGGAAATTTCTTTGGATAATTTGGGTTTTAACCCCAATCCCTTGGTCGAAGAATTTTTAATATTTGGGCTGTTGAATGGGTAATAAAGTTTGGATCTTTTGGGTCTATGTAGTGTTTGAACAATACTCATCCAGTTTGAACCAGTATGTTTTCATAATACTGCTGAGGTTTTTAAGAATCCAATGGCTTGAAATATCATCCATTGAAAAGTTCTTTTGCAAGTATATGTGGAGGTTTTTTTTTAAAATTCTTCCCTTATAATAAGAAAATTTTCAAAACTTTTGTCTAGAAAATATTGAGGATTTTTTTGTAGCAGACTGTGAAGACACTGCTACTTCGAAAAAACATCTTGGAAAGATGTCTTTTTTAAAATATTTTTGAGAGATTTTGGTTTGTGTAAAATAATCTCTTTATTTTTTTGAAATCTTTGTTGCTTCACCAGCAATTTTCTTGAAAGGAGTTTCCTTTTTCATTTGAAAAAAAGGCCAATGCCACTTATGGAGATTGAGAAAGGGACTCAATCCATTTTTTTATTTAAGAACAAATTTCATTTGGATCTTGTGTATCTTGAACAATTGTATTTTTGGAAGACTTTGATGAGGATGATGATATTTCATTTTCTTCTTCACGGCAAATTTCATACCATGACTTAATTGGTTTTGAGGAAATTTGGGTTTTAGACGACTCTCCTATTTTTCCTTTTCCTTTGTCTCGGAGTTTAGGTGGCATTTTTGAAGAAATTCTCTGGTGAGAAAATCAGGAAAATAAATTGTTTCTTCTTTGATGTATTCAATATCAAAATCAAATATGCTCAAAATTGCTTGTCATATTGCAAAAATCCATTTTGAGGCAATATTTTGAACATCTTTTTGTAAAACTTCTTTTGTTGATTTACAATCAATCCGTAAAAGAAATTTTTGATTTAATAAATCACTTTGGAATTTTTTAATGTACAAAACAATTGATAAAATTTCTTTTTAATAGTACTATAATTTTTTTGAGTTAGATTCTAATGTCTAGAAGTAAACTGGACTATTTGCCCTTTTCCCCCTTTAACTTGTTTTAGCATCTCACCGTATCATATTTCAGAAGCATATGTTTCTACTTTAACACCCCTAACCCATATCCGTTGCTGGAACAGGGTTACAAAGCATTACCGGAATAAACATATCAAATACATACATTTCATATTATTTAACATTCATGTAAGATATTATTCATAAAGTCCCTTATATGAGCCCTCGAGACCCAAAACATACATTAGAAATAAGTCGGGACTAAACTAGGTACTGAGATGATTTTTCAAAAAATCTCAACATTTTTCCAAGGTGCAGGGGATACGCGCCCGTATGGTCAAGCCTTGTGGGCATTCGAAATAGGGCACACGGCTGTGTCCCAGCCATTTTTAGTACTCGTGTAACTCTCTGACTTAGGTCACACGGCCAAGCCACACGCCCATGTGCTAGGCCATGTGAATATCATTAAATAAGTGCAAGGGTCACACGGCCAAGCCACACGCCCGTGTGCCAGGCCGTCTGATCAATTCTGAGCATTTTGTATTGAATTTTAAAGATGCAGGGGACACACGGCCAGATCACACGCCCATATGCTAGGCCGTGTGTCACACATGGCTGAGATACGCGCCTATGTCTCTGCCCGTGTGGATGAAAATAGACCATTTTCAAGGTCAATTTTCTCACCCAATTTGTCTTCCACCTACATAAACACTTTAACCCATTCACAGGCCAATCCAAGACATTTAAACCGAGCCAAAATCAAGTCTTATGCTTGACATATCACTTTATAAATTCATATATCCAAACTTACCTATTTGACCAAAAATACATATAGACATGCTTATGAAGTTTACTATCAATTAACCATACTAAACACTCACATCAAACATGACATTATCTTATATATATAAATCAAAACAGATTCATCACAAAGTCATTCCAATGGCTAATTACATCCAAAACATTTATATGTCAACATTGGCTATTTAAACCTATACATGCCATTATAATCTAAATTAATTTATTATTTATACCGAAATGAGCCGATGGATAGTGTGATGTGTTTCCGACCAGCTTTCAACCTTAACGAGCTTCCGAGCTACTATAAACAAAGGAAATAAAACAGAGTAAGCATTTTATACTTAGGGCCCGTTCTTCATTGCTTTTGAAAAGTGCTGTGGAAAAGTGCTTTTGAAAAGTTTGGTTTAAAATTTGAGAGTTTAGCATTGCTGTCAAAAGTGCTTTTGAAAAATAAAATGTTCATTTTAGACATGTTATTGTCAAGTAACAAATATGCATTTAAATAATATTTAAATTAGTTAATATTATTATATTTTAGTAAGAATATAAAAAAATTATTATAACTTGTTGTTAATATTTTAATATATGAAATATAAATTTTAAATATTTTTAAGCAATAAATATTAATTATTTATAAAATTTAATTAGAATATATAAACTATATTTTAAATATTTAAATATAACCATTAAATATTTGTAATTAGTATTTTAAAAAATATTTTTTTATTTTTAATTAATGATTTTAACACAATTGTAATTAAGCACCAAGAAAAAAAAAGAAAAATACTATGTTATTGGAAGGGTGAAAAAGTAATTAAGCACCAAAAGTGCTTTTGGGAGAGGAAAAGCTAAAATTTTTAGCTTCTCCTTTTCAGCTCCTTTTCAGAAGTGCTTTTCAAGAAGTGCTTTTCAAAAGCATTTCTGAAAAGCTAAAAATTTCAGCCAAAAGCAGCTTGTTCTTCACAGCTTTTCTTTTAAAAGTGCTTTTGGAGTCAGAAGTGCTGTTTTTAAGCAATGAAGAACTGGCCCTTTGTAACTTCGTATAACGGGAAATTGACTTACCATTCAATTACAATTAAGGTAAATATTCAAAGCATACTCAAACAATTTGGCAATTTGCCTAAAAACATATAATCTCAAGAAGCATGTTAGTCATGTAATTCACATAAATACCAAGAAACATGAATGAGCTCATCATTATTCAATTTCCACATACATGTATTTATCACTTCAAGTATCCATGAACATGTACATATCATATCTTTGTATTTCAAGTATTTCTCATAGTAATTCATCTTGAATTCATATCATCTAATATCGGAACTTTACCGTTGAATCATTTAAAATATCGATGGACACAAAGGTAATACACATAAAGTGTACGAATCTGAAATCAGTCAATTCATATTCAAGGATGCTCATTTGAGCACATAATCGGGAAGCCCTCTCTCGAGCTATATAACTTGCAATACTTTTTCTTTTCCTCGATTCAATTTCGTATTTGGTCTATCCGGATCTATACGAGTAAATTTAGCTCAATTTAATACAATTCATACTCAATCCAATCCAATTCACATCTTAAGAAAAATTACCATTTTGCCCCTATACTTTTATTTAATTATGATTTCGTCCCTAGGCTCGGAAAATACAATTCTTGCAATTTAATCTTTATTCCAAGCCTAACAAATTTTTACATATCACAATAGCAGCTTATGTATTTCATAAAATTCAAATTTTTTCCATGAATGTTACAACTTTTCAATTTAGTCCCTAAATCATAATTTCATCTAAATTCCCTTTACAAAAGTTATTTATCTATCAACAACTTTTCATTTTCTACCATAAAACTTCATAATTTAACTATATTCATCCATGGAAAAATGCTAGTAATTTGATAACTTTACAAATTAATCCCTGAGATAGCTAAATTAAGCTATTACGATCTTGGAAATATAAAAAATACTAAAAACAGGACAAGAAAACATACCTAATTGAGCCAAAATAACTTGCTATCTTCAAGCTCTTCTAAAATAGGGTTTCCATGTTTTTATTTGGGAAAGATGATATAAAATGATGATATTTCTTATTTAATTAAAATATCATCTTTTATTATTTTATCTTTCCAATTTAGTCATTTTCTTTATTTAATTTTCCATGGATGAATCATCATCCTTATTTACTAACTCCTCTTAATGGTCTATTTTTCATATAAGGACCTCCAATTTTGAATTCCATAGCTATTTGATCCTTTTAGCTACTAGAATTCAACTTTTGCATTTTATGCAATTTGGTCCTTTTATCAATTAATCATGCAATCGGTAAAATTTTCTTAGCAAAATTTTTATACGATATTCCTATCATACGGTAGACCATAAAATAATATTAAAATAAATTTTCTTCCAAACTCGGATTTTTAGTTCCGAAACCACTGTTCCGATTTCACTGAAAACGAGCTGTTACATCTACTATCTTGGGGGCATTTGAATCAGCTAAATATAAACAAGGAAGCTTAGTAACTTGTTTTTTAATCTGGGGGATAATATTGGTGTGGTCATTTGTCCAAGGTTTTGGATTCTTTTTAAGCTTATCATATAATAGTTTACATAATTCGGTAAGATTTGGATAAAAGTCTATGACATAATTGAGGCTTCCTAAGAATCTTTGTAATTAGACTTTATCAAAGATTTAGTCTGAGAATTTGCTAGCAAATTCTATGGACCTTTCTATTGGGGTAATGGTTCCTTGGGTAATGTAATGACCTAAAAAACTTATTTTGGTTTGGAGCAAACTTATCTTGGATTTAGAAACTACTAAATCATTATCTTTTATGAATTTTATAAAGATGGATAAATGTTTGAAGTGTTTTTCTAAATTTTCTGAGAACACTAATACATCATCGATGTATACTATTGTGAATTGAGAATATTGGTAAAAAATATCATTCATTATTCTTTGAAATTCGGATGGAGTATTTTTTAATCCAAAAGGCATTACATTCCATTCATATTGTCTAAATGGTACAGTAAATGTCGTTTTATATCTTTTTTTTCTTCTTTTATTTGGATTTTCCAAAATCTAGATTTCATGTCAAATTTTAAGAAAATATTTGCATTACAAAGTTTCTGTAACAAATCTTTTTTATTTGGTATTGGGTACCCAATCCATTTTAAGGCTTGATTAAGAGGTTTGTAATTAATTACTAATCTTAGCGTTCCTCTTTCGAGTTCTGTAATTTTTATAAAATGCTAAACAACTCCAAGGAGAATTGCTTTTCTTAATTAATTTTTTATTAAGAAGATCTTGTATTTCTTTTTTACAAAATTCTTTCATTTCTTTGTTCATTTGTATTGGTCTTGTTTTTGTGGGTATTTGTCCTTCATCAAAATTATTTTCATACGGTAATGCTACTTCGTATTTTTTCCTATTCCAAAAAGCATTAGGAATGTCGGAACTAATTGTTGATTCTATTTCTTCTTTGATTTGATTTATCCTTTTTTGGACTTCTCTTTTTTCTAATTATTCAGTCAATTTTTTAAAACATATTTCTTCTTTTAGAAAAAAGATTTGTTTCTGTTTATGATTAATTAAATTATTGATTTGCCCATCATGGATGGAAAAAGAATTTAATAAGTTGAGATTTCTTATTTTGGGTTTTTCTACAAAAGGAAATTCTACTTTAGCGTTTAAAACTTTGGTAGAGATTGAACTATTTGTTACTTTATATGGTTTGAGTAAGGATATGAATGGAGTTCCTAATATGACATCTTGGGTAATGTTTTTTACCATTAGAAAACATGTTTAATATTTTATACCTTTGTTGCAGATTTCTGTATTGGGAATTTTGGAAGTAATTTTTAGTTTTTTACCGTTTGCAGCTTTAAGAGATTCTGATTAGAGGTGATCATGGGTTGGACTACCCGGCCCGGCCCGACGTCCCACCTGAAAATGGGAGGGTTCGGGTAAAAATATAGGCCCGAAATATAGGTTTGGGCAAAAAAATGAGGCCCGTTTAGAAAATGGGCCGGACTCGGGTAAAACTTTTTTGGCCGAATTATATATTAAATATATATTTTTTTATTTTTAATCAAATATATATTTTATATATATTAAATATATATTTAATATGGGCCGAGCTGGCCGAGCTCGGGCTTAGCAATTTTCTCGAGCCAGGCTTGGATAAATTTTTAGGTCCATATTTCGGGCCAGCCTAGAAATCGAGCCTAAAATTTTGTCTGGGCCCGGCCCAGCCCATGATCACCTCTAATTCTGATGCTTTGTCATAATATTTTGTTGGAATTATCCCTTCTCTAATACAGTATTGGTCTGCTCCTGTATCAAAAAGGGTTATTGTTTCTATTTGAAATTCATTATTTATAACAATATTTATTTTTATTAAATATCTTTGGATAGAAACTTTAGTCAGAACCATTATATATTCCTGTGTATTTTCTTTAGGTTCAAGTTCAATTTCTGACGAACTATTTTTTGGGATTTCATGTTTTAAGGTTTGCATTTGTTTTTTCATTTCTTGTTGTTCCATTTAAGTTGAGCAAGTTTCAATTTAATTTTTTTATTTCCAATTGTAATTCAGAATTTGTAATTTGTCTGGGTTTTATTTTTTCATATTTATTAAATATTATATCTTGTATATTGTACATTTGTGATTGACTAGAAATAATTTCTTTTTCTTTTTATGGTTTATCTTTTAATGAATATTTTAATTTCAAAAGGTATTCTAATTTTATCAATAAATTCAATCATGAATTCTTAGTCTTTGGTTAACATGTTAATTGAAGGTTCATTTTCATCATCAGAAGATTGAGATGTTGTATGTAACTCATCTATTTGTAATTCATCTGTTTCGGTAAATGTATCATTTTCAGAAGAAGTTGTTTCTAAGAGAATCTCATTTATTTTTTGTTCTATTTCTTCATCTAGATTTAAATTATTAATTTTTCTTTTAATTTTGCAATATTTTGAGATGTGTCCTGGGTTTCCACATCTATAAAATTTTATTGTTTTATCTATTTTGTTTTCTGTTTTTTGTTGTTTCTTTTTTTTTTGTATTTTCTTTATTTGGGTTTTTTTTATAATATTAGGATCATTCTACCACCATTTTGACATTAGAAATGAACCTTACCTTATTCTTCAAAAACATGTTGCCCTGTAAAACCAAAAAATAGGAGAAAGAATATTTCAGAATATTATTAAAAAAACCTAAATATAGAAATTACAGAAAAGAAAAGAAACAACAAAAAACAGAAAACAAAATAGATAAAACAATAAAATGTTATAGATGTGGAAAACCGGGACAGATCTCAAAATATTGTAAAACTAAAAGAAAATTTAATAATTTAAATCTAGATGAAAAAATAGAACAAAAAAATAATTGAGACTCTCTTAGAAACAACTTCTTCTGAAAATGATAAATTTTACTTAACCATACTAATTAACTCACTAACCAAGTTTTAATGTTTAATCCACCAACACTCACTAATACATGTTCCAAAATGCTTTAATTGTCAAATTTTACCTTTGGCTAATTGCAATTTAAGCCCCTAAATCTTTAGCCAATTAAAAACTTCTAGCAATTGAATTTTTACAATTTAGTCACTATACCTAAATTAAATAATTAATAAAAAAATTGATGGGCCAAACTTTAAGATTATTTTATAACAACTTCGTAAATGTTTATATTTAATATTTATGGGCTCGGTTTATGAAAATGAGATACTGAAACCACCTTTTCCAGTACTATTGAAAATCGGATTGTTACATAATTAGTAATTATATAAATTTTTATTATTTATCTCTTAATTAATTTAAATTAATTAAAGAAAAAAAAATTATGATCCACATATGATCCCATCATTTTCAGGTTATTCTAGTTTTAACCCACAATAATTTTGACTTCACAAATGGTACTTCGACCCTTAAAATCTAGTCAATACATGAATTTTTTTATTATAACCAGTGAACAAATCTTGAAATTTGATTTGAATTTCATGCCAACATTGCGACCCACCCTCATATTTTTGCTAATTTACCATCTCTATTTTTTTAAAATAAAATGTTTTTCATGATGCAATAGTTATGAGTAAGGATGGCAACGAGGTGAGGTGGATTTTTGCTCACCTTGAACCTGACTCGAAACTTGAGGTATCCGCCCCAACCCTGAATTTTAAGAAAAAAACTCACCCCAAACCCGAAATTTAATAAGAGATCCGACTCTGACCCAACTAGAATTTAATTTAATTATTTTATTTTTATTTTGAAGAAAATAAGATTACAGCTTTTAAATTATTTTATTTTCATTTTGAAGCAAAAAAGATTACTTTTTTAGCTTAGAATTAAAACTTAATATATATTCATATCAAAACTTAATTTATAAATATCAAGGGCATTTTTATAAATATCTCAAGGTGGAAAAAATTTAGCTCAAACCTGACCCTCTTCTAACCCACCCCCAAATTCAAATTTTCAAAAAAAATATTCTGACCCTAATGGATCGGGTCAAGCCAAAATCTGTAGAATTCGGGGGTTTTTTCCATCCCTAATTATGAGGCCACATTGAGGCATGACATACAATGGCAATCTCCCCCACTACTACATCATATTTCTTTGTGTAATTTTCTTTTTGCATCATCAAGCTTCCTATGAAAAATAATCTTGGCATCATCTAATTTTTCAATTATAAACCTTTTCAAAGTTGAGGTTTTATTATGACTTCAAAACAATAAATATTAATTCAAATAAAGATTTAATTCCTGATTAGAACTCTCCTGCAATTAAAAGTCAAAGTCATTGATCATGTAGAAAACTTTTTCTTCATTTATAAAAGTAATGTCAAGATAGTGGGATCTCTCATCAATCTTGCAACATAAGGCTTGGGCACTAGTTTCTTTTCAAAATCCTAATGTCATAAAACGTATGGATGAGATTTGGTGATCAAACTTTTTTTTCCAAGGTAAGATGTTTTCAAGCATATCAAAGGAATCTATTCACTTGCTTGATGATCTGTCTAAAACCATATATATCATAAAGGGAGCATCAATCATAACCATCAATCAACATGGTGAGAGATAGAACTTGCAATACCTCATGTCGATCTGAATTGTGCAACCTCAACATGGCAAGAACATGTGGTGCCCATGGAGAACAGTTCTAGAAATTTGTGCACTTTGAAGTTCGACTCCAAGAATCTTTTTTTTTGGTGGTGTGGTGGTGACTTAACTTGACGACAAAACCAAGTTGTCTACATACCTTGTTTTCTAAAGGACCAAGTAATGATGTAGTTATATATATTTATAAATTTGGATGTCCAGCTTAACCTTGTGCTCATCAGCATCATTTTTGGACTAAATAGTTTAGGCTCATACGTAGAAGCATTATATGAATAGTTTAAGCTTGTGTTAGAGTAATGTGATAGTTTAAGCTCATGCCTAGGAGCATTACTTGTTATTGTTTTCTTTAACATGTGGCTAGAGTCCAACCATGATTGTTTAGATATCCAAGAAACGATCGATTACCCCTAATACTTTGGAAATCCACCATCTTCCTTATGCTTGGAACCGATGTAATAGGATTGAAATAGCCAAATTTATGGTTCTATCCATCATATTGGATTGAGAAACCATAGTGGTTGTTGTCAAGCTTGATGATGCTACTTCTTCAAACTTGACTTTCCCTTCTTCATGAAGTTGCATGATTTTTCTTTCAACACTGAGCACCTATTGAGAGGATGACTAATCAAATAGTGTTATTAACAATAGTTGGGATCAACTACTCGATTAACTTCTTTAGGTCGCTTCATTTTTGGCAACCAAATCAACTTATCTTTTAAAAGTTCTTTAAGCATGTTTGGAGCATCAACATTAAGGAAATAGTACTTATTTTCTTGCTTCTCATTTAGTGTGACTCTTATTGCACCTTTGACTTGAGCAGAAATGGAGTTCACATTTATGACCATAGATTGGTAATCTTCATTATCAGCTAAAATTTTGCTCCCATTCTGGATTACTTGCTCATGTGGTTCTTGATTTGTAATAGTTTCCATACTTAACTCCATGTCATGAGCTCAAGTAGTTAATTCTTTAAAGGGCTTCACTTTGATTTCTTGGAGAATGCAACACAAGCCCTAATTCATACCTTGTATGAACATGTTGATAGTAAAGGATTCCGACCATCTCTTTTCATTTTAGACTTTGTTTCCTCTAACGGTGGATGTAATCGATGATTGGCTTGTCTTTCCACTATTTTGAGCCTGTGAGCTTGATCATGTTCAAAATGCAACGAGTTCTACAAAATCGATTAGGAAAATTTTCACTCAAGTTATTCTCAACTATTAATCATTTCAGTCGCAATATTAGTGTACCAATCAAAATCATATTCTTTAAATGACCGAATAAACTATTTCACCATGAGATCTTCATCAATGTAGATATTATTACAAGTTTCCACAAAGTGAGCACATGTTGACGTGGATTTCTTTTGTCAACAAACTATTAGAATGTTTGAGTTTGTTAATTTTTAGGTATCTTCAATGATCAATCCTTTGATTATGTGGCTTTGAATATGTATATGAAAGTAAAGCAACACTTTCAACATGATCTTTGATGGCTTCTTTGTTGAGATCCTTGAGTTGATATGGAGAAACACTTTGAAGTCCTTCAACAACTTCGATTTCACCAACTTTAGAAGATTTTGATGTTGAGTTTCATTGGAAGAAGTTTGGTTGCTTCTATTCATATGTTTAATTTGAGCTGATGAAAGTGATTGGATCATTCATTCCTTTGACTATTGTAGCAAGACTCTCCACCATTTTTACTAGAGTTGCCATTTGTTCCTCCAAGGATGTGTTGCTTACTCCAGAATTTGGTTTTTAGGGAGATGATGGAATGAAGTTCTCACTTAGTTTATTATCTTTCCCCTTGAATGTAATCGATAAGCTACACTTGATCCACAAGCGAAAACTTCTTCTAGGTCATGAATGAATCAATTTTTTTCAGTTATTTTATTATTAGGCAGCTATGAAGCGAGTACAAAATTAGAAAATAGAAACATTAGTAATTGACTTTGAAATAAATTAAATAGCAATTAATTAAACAGAGCATTAACAATAATACAAGTACTAAGTTAGGAATGGTTCAAGCAAGCTCGATTAAGTGTTAGTAAACAAATTATTGTTGAACTATTAGGGGCCTATATGTAAGAAAGTATAACTTTGAGATATATTGGTATAAAATGATAGTTTAAGGTCCCTACCGTACAAATACAAAGTAAGATTTAGATCCGATCAGATAAATTGTAAAATACGAGGATCACATATATTAGTGAAATAAGGGATAGGGATCTAATTGAAAAATATTTAAAATGGGTTTAATTTGAATGTGCATATATGTTAAGTGGATAATTTAATAATGTTTCTATACTTGGTAAATTTAGCGAGGTTGAAAATGATGTCAGAATGTCGTGGGACAATAGAAAGACAAAGACGAACAATAAGCAACGAGATAATAAAAGCCATAAGTATAGAAATTGCTATTGGCTACTTATCTACTATAAGTTGATAACTTTACCTTGGAATTGAATAATTATTATAGAATGTATTTGTGATCAGTAATGGATAAAAATGACCAAATTGAAATAACATAGTGAATACGTGTTATGATGCTTGAAATCGAGATGCATATGCCCTTAGGCTACATCAGTTTTTTAATATATGAAATCCAAAAGAAGCCAAAGTTTATTGCTTAAATTATTTCGTAATAGAACTAAGTTAGCCTGAATTGCTCCGACAACATAATGTGTCTGTCACACATTCGATTCTAGTGGCCGGGTTGGGTGTGGGGTGTCACAGATTGAATGACTATAAAAGAGCTTTCGTCTTATTCCTAGTGGCATAAGGATGAGCAAAAACATTGGTGTTTGGCGATGAAGTCAAGCGGGCGCAAGATTAGCTTGAGCATGCTTGTGAGTTGGTTTGCCAATGATCTTCTTTGATGGTCTGTTGATAATGATCTTCTTTGAGACTATTGCAACTTTGTACTTTGACTTTTTAATAGATGAGATGAAAGGTAGAGATGGTCCCACCAGGCCTGTTCAAATTTGCACACACAAGTTGAGACAAATATTGATTGGAAAAATTGGAGTCAAATTTTATTGATAAATTGAAATAAGTTACAATCTTAGAAGTTTCTTAAGTAAGAAGAAATCATTTGATTCTTCTCTCTAGTTTGGCTTTGGTCTAAGGGTCATCTTACTTGATCTTTGAAGGATGCGATTTGCTTTAAGGGTCATTGAGACTTGATCTTGAAAACGAATTTTGACTTCCTCTCATTCAGTTGAACTGAATCGGGAGGTGGCTTGTTTTGAGAACTAATGTGACATTCTTCAAAATTTCTTCAATTTCTTTAAAGATTTTTGCAAAAATGCTTTGGACATCTTGAACTTGTCGACATATGTCGAATGGCTAGGAGGTGACCCCTTTTATAGTGTCATTCAAGAGAGTTGTTATAGAATTTAACTTTTTCATTTAAGTGTTCTACAAGAATTAAACTCCTTTATTATTATCTAACTCTTATTGATTTAGTTAATTAGAGATAAAATAATCATATAATATTATCACTTAATTAATTTAATTTAAGATAATATAAATTTTATTTATCTCTTCATTAATTTAAATTAATTAAAAATAATAATTATGACAATAATATAATGTCATCATTTTTACCCATTGTAACTCTGATTTTAACGCCCCGTAATTTCAAATTGACAAGTAATGTTTTGGTCTACAACATTATTAATAAAATTTAACCCAAACAATTTATGAGACTATGAGAAACTATTACGACGCTATATATATATATATAGATGTAAATAGGTCACATATAGGTTTCTAATCTTGCTTAATTCCCCCTACTTTTTTAAAATATTTTTATATTTTTATTAATGTTAAATATAAAAAAGTGAAAAAAAATTAAAATTAGAATTTAATATAAATCCATATAATTAAAAAATCATCCAAATACAAATTTGAATTATTTTATGATAATGTTGTAAAAAAATTAAAGATTTTGTTGGAAACTTCAAAAAAATAGTTATATATCCTTGAAATCAAATTAACTTTTTAAAAGTATTTCTTTTAATTTTTTTTAAATTTCAGTTGGCTTTTAAAACCATTTTAAAAAACGCTTTCTAGTTGTTTCTAAAAAAAATAGTTTTACTTCAAATGTTCTAAAACCATTTTTAAGTTACATTAAAAACCATTTTAAATTATGGTAACTTTATTTTTAAAAAGTTGATTTAAATTTTTTATTAAAATGTTTCCTGAAATGCAATTTAAGTTTATACAATTAAATAAAATAATTTTTAATGTAATTTAAAAACTAATTTTTAAAAAATTCTGTTAAACTATTTTTAAAAGTAAAATTTTAATCCGGGTTCAAATTGTTTTAAATTATTCTTAAAACAAATTAATTTTAAAATACTTTTTAATGTATTTTAATTTTTTTTAAAAATACTGTAAAGTTTTTTTTAAAAATAATATTTACATTTACAAAATTTTAGTTTATAAAATGTTTTTAATATTTTTTTGAAAAAAAACTGTTATTAATAATTTTGATACAAACAACGTTTTCAAAGATTTAGGGTGGGTTTGGATGGGCGATTGGGTGCGGTGCGGTGCGTTTAGCTTACTTTTTGTTTCAGGCTACAATTTCGCTACAGTATCTAATCTCACCGCCACCACTGTTTTTACACTAACCGCAGGTAAACGCACCGCACATCTAAACCCACCCTTAGTAATGAAAAACAATAATCGAATTTAAAATGGATAACTTTATTCTTCCAAATAAAGCAAACGGCATGGAGCTTGGTTGGCGAATTGGTAGGTTGCGCAATATTTTTCTTTGTACTTAAAACAAATTGAACCTCATCTTTAAATTTTTGTAACATACATTAGAGAGTGGAGGGCCGGTTGGTGGTGCTGGTTGTTGGGCGTTGAATTGGGAAGGAGGAGGGGGTGCCCTGGTGACTTTCATGGGATATGTGGTTATATTGGAAAAATCATTTTAGAAAACATGTTTATTTTCTTAATAGAAATTTAAAAATGAATATTTGTGTTATTTATAGAAATAAATACGATTTTTTTATTTAATAGTCTTTGTCATGACTCTATTTTCACGAACTGATCATATAATGAAACCTTTTAATTTTCTCCACTAGAACATTAATTTTTTCTATGGGTTAAAACCTTAACCTTAGTTCTAATAAAAATAAAATTTCTTTGGAAACTATAAACTTTTCTATGTGGTGTATTTTGGCCTAGCCCATAGTCTCTATCTATAGGGAAAAACACAAGAGTTCTACTTAAACAAGATAAGACAAAATACTAATATTTTAATAGAAAACACACATAGTCCTACTAGGACTACATGGTAGGCAGCACTGGCTTCTCTAGGAACCCTAGGTGTTGAACATCACTATATGATAGCTCAATTTTGGGTTTTTCATTTATTAAGTACAATTTTATGTGTTATTTGGTCTTTAAATCAACTTATATAATTTATCCAACTCAATAATTAGTTTTCTATTTCTAAAATATTATTTATTTAAATAAATTTAATTAATTCTCCCAATTAAATTATTTTCTCAACTCAATTCTAATTCACTTAAAGTCATGATGACTTTACCGTAATAAAATTTATGAGTAAATAAATTTAATTGTCTTATTCTGTAAAATCGCAATGACTGCTTAATTTAATTTTCACTTCGAACTTCAATTATTTAATTACAATGAATTAATTAATAATTCAAAGAAATTAAATCAATCACTAAGTCATCTATTATCTTATGTGAAAAAAATACATTTATTGCGGATAGTGATACATAAAATCTATTTCCCTCTTCGTCGTTTTCATTCATTCAACATATTAGTTCAAATGTAATCCATAAAGGGTTATATTGAGCTAAAAGAGGGACCGATTGAACATATATAATTAGATATCAAATAATTTGTAATTAAGTTTCAACTCTTCGTTTATTAATTACAACATTATTTAGTCATGGAGTCAATCCACTAAAAGTACCATAATTGAACTCTCCTTTATTGTATACCATTACGAAAACAACCTTGTCATTAGTATGTTATCATCATAGGATTATCTCATGATAACCATTGCATCTTCCTTTTATAAAAAAAATCTATTACTAACATATAGTGATAAAATCTTTCATCCTAGACAAATGATTCGTGATCATGTTTCTTTTCCCTCAACCATGCAATGCCAACGAGAGGATATCATTTACACTTTACTAGGCTATGAATTTCATTGTTTTAAGTAAAGCTATGTCATACATAAGTTGTATACCCAACATACCAGTTTTTTACTTTATTACCAATTAAACTCAGGTTTTTAATAAATCAAAGTATATGAGTTACTTACACATAGTTAGTAGTTACTTAGGGTGGAGGTAGGTCTTTCATGGGAGATGCGATTATATTGAAAAAAATCATTTTAGAAAACATGTTTGTTTTCACAACAAAAATTTAAAAAAATTAAACCAAACATTTGTGTTATTTATAGAAATAAACTTCATCAAATTATTATTTGTGTTTTCGACTTAACAGTTTTGGTCATTTCTTGGCTTTCAACCAATAAAATTTTTTCTGCTATTCCCAAACCCTTAATTTGCTTAAAGAGTACACTCTAGTTTCACAAACTGATCACATTATGAAAACTTTTTAATTTTCTCCCGTGAAAAATTAATTCTCAATCGGCTAAAAACCTAAATTAGAGAGCAGAGGCTAGTAGTAGTGCTAGTTTAATGCCATAATGGTGGCTACTAATAGTCAAGCAAAGAGCTTACTGGTTAGGGAATGAGACAAGGTGCAGTTAAGGAGTAAGGAGGGGGTGGTGGGAGCTTACGTGAAAGTGGCAACAAGGAAACCTTGTTGCTTGTAAGTGGCGATAGTGTAAGATTGTGGGAATTATTAAAGGGGTGCAACAAAGCTATTGGAAAGGGATTGGGTACGACAGAAAGAGCTATATGGGCTGGGGGTAATGGTGGCTTGGCAGGGCCTTTGAAGGTCGATGAAGGGGATGGGCAATGCTGCCAATTATGTCAGACTTGGAGGATTATGTAAGAGATTCGGTAGTGCAAGAAGAAGATAGGAGTGAAAACTTCTTGGAAGTTTTTAAAGGAAATTAGTTAAAAAAGAACAAACCCTTTTGTATTTAGATAATTATCATGTAACATATAATATTTGGGTTCATGATATAAATAGTTTGTAATTTTAATCATAAAAAATTATATAAACTTAATTTGGAAAAATAATTATATTAGGTTGTAACAATTTTTTATAATATGTAAATTTAGTAAAAAATAATATAAAATTTATAAGATATAACTTTTATAGAAAATGTTTTTATAAAGTATCCAAGAACTTTCATAACACTTCTTATAAATGATATAATTTTTAGCTATAACTTTGGAATTTATTTTTACAAATAAGTTATGATAAAAAAATTTATAACTTTTTTTTACGAATAAGCATATCATTTTTATAATATGTAGTGCGGACACATAAATAAGTTATGTTCATACTTTTTGGCCATATTTTTTGTCGAAACCATCTTTTGAAAAACAAAATTTTTAGGTTGTCGACTTCAAAAAATGAAAATTGGGAGTCGCCACCAATCTTTTATTAAGGTGTGATTGGGTCACCTAAAAATGACTTTGGTCTACAAATTTTAGAAAAACGGGTCCGGGAGTCGGTTACGTATGAGGAAGGATTAGCACCCTCATTACGCCCAAAAATTGGTACCTAGTTAAATAATTAATGTCTTAATGTCGAAAATTTGAAAAATGTAATCCTTAGCAAAAAACTTAAAACGTTACGTATCAAGACCCTTATCATTTTAGAGAAAGAAAATACCACACCCAATACGTTAGGGCACGATATTCTAATTTTCCCCAAAAATGAATTAGGGCAAAATACTAGTGCAATAAAAATTTAAAAGAATATCCATTTATTCAAGATTTAAGAAATCGCGGCCCAATACGTTAGGGCACAATTCCTTTAGAATCCCAAACTTGGAATATTTCCTTTATTATTTTTTTAAAAATATTCATTTCGAGAAATTAATGCGTCACATCCAATACGTTAGGACACAACGTGTTGAATTCCCAATAATGAGTTCTTATTTTTTTATTAAAGAGAAATGCTCGATTGTTAGATTTAACGAAGAAAATCGGAATCCAATACGTTAGGGCTCAATTTCCTTGAAAATCCTAAATACAAGCACTATCTCAATTTTGAAAAGTTTGAAATCGAGTAAAAAAAATGATGTGATGCTACATTAAATATACCATGCAATAATAAATATTATAGCATCGTAAAAATAATATAAATAAATGAATAAATAGAATCAATATACATAATAAAAAATAATCACATACAAAATATCAAATGAATGATCAAAATAAAAAAGTGAATTTTAACATATAAACGAAAACATGAATTAATAATCGAATGAAGAAAATAAACAAAATATAAAGAATAAAAGGCACATAGTATATATGCATTGAAATTAAAAGTCATTCACATAATTTACATATGAAATCTTGGGCTATGAAACTTATACATACATGATGCATTTATGAAAATAAAGGAAAAAAAATTATAAAGTATATAAAAATATATATTTGCATTTTTAAAAAATAAATATGTTCATATATATAAAAATTAGTTAAAAATATTAATATGTGTACATACATATGTATACTAAAATAAATATATACATATAGATAAAAAAATAATTACATATAAAAAATAATTATATTATACTACAAAAAATAAATATGCGTATATGAAAAATATATATACATATATTTTTTTAAAAATAATTAAATATATAAAAAAGAATAAAAAAACTAATTGATAAAAAATAAAGAAAATGAAAAAAAGACTAATTTGAACTGTAAATAAAAACTCTGAGGCAAATCTATACATAAATGGAAACTGAAGGACCAAATTGAACGCGCATATTACATGGAGGGACCGGAAGGGAAATTTTCCCCATTTCCCTAAACGGTGTCGTCCAATCAAGATCGAATTAAAATCGAAAATAAATAAAGGGGTAAATTTAAAAATAAAAAAGCCTTAATTACAAAAACATTAAAAGGCGGAGGGGCTAAATAAAATTCGCAGTGGTATCACATTCTCCCTTTTTTAAAATCGTAAATAAGTAAAAAATAATCGAAAGAAAAAAAATAGAAAGTCACCTTTAAAAAACTGCCAATCGTTCTCTTTTTTTATTCCTCCTTCTTTCTCTCTCTCTCTCTTTTTACAATGAAGGGAGAGGCCTCTATTTATAGTTGAGCCTCCTCAAATCCAACGGTACAGATCAATTACATCAACGACTGAGATTAAAGGGTATCTATAAATTAAATCTCTAAGATTACAAAATCATATCTTCTAAGATTGCATACCATATCTAAGATTATATATTATATCTAAGATTGCATATCATATCTAAGATTTCATATCCTTGAAGATTATGTTTCCATAAGCTTGTAGATGGACCTTAAACCTTTTCAAGTAATTGGCAATTAATTCCGATCGGGCCAAATGATATTACTTTGGGTTTTTTTTTTGTGAGCCCGGGCTAAAATTGGGTATTACACTTTTTATAAATAAATATATTGTAACACTTTTATAATATGTAAATTATTTTTTATAATAAACTTTTTGACCATAACTTTTAAAAAAAAATTTAAATAATATAATTTTTAGTTATAAATACACATAAAATATTTTTATAATATTTTTTTAAGATTTATAATATAATATAATAAATCTTTGATCATAGTCATCTCAAACACTTGTACGTGTTCAAGCTTATAATATGAAATTTTATAACTTAAACTTGTATTAAATTATTTAAAAATTGAATTTTGGTGTAATTACCTGCATAATTATTCCAATTCTCACCCTCCTCTTAAGAATAGAAAAGTGCAATTGGGGTGCTTCAATTATACCCAATTTAGTGGGATCCACCAATTACAATGATTATCCAAACATGTCACTTGAGTGTAATTATAAGCAATTACACTCAAATCCAGTTATTAGGTGAGTTTCCAAACACTACCTTAATGTAACACACCTTTCTCGGAATGAATCGATACATTCTGAGCAAAGATGCCACATTTGGACACTAAAACCAACTTAATTCAAGCCTTAATTTCAAGACTTCAATTTAACATAAATGTACTCATTTGAAGTTATTTAAGTCATTTCTAAGCTTACTATAAAGTTTGGTTACAAACTGGAGTTGTTTGGGACTTAATCAGAACAAAGCAAGGTAAACAAGGTCAATGTTGCGACATCGAGAGCAGTATGCTCAATATCATAACACTAAATTCGAATGTCATGACACTGACTTGGATTTCGTGACACTGAAGGTTGGCTGTCACAACACCGGAGATAAAGTACCTGAAACATATTTGAATCATCTAAAACCAAGTTAAACTATCATTAACCTTTCAAATAACACATCTAAACAATTTAGAGACTTAAAATATGTTGGATTATCATTCAAAAACTTCATATAACACATGAATATACCCATCCATTAAAAATTACCCCAAAGTACAAAATGACATTAAGCATGCATGACATAGCTATGGAACCACTTAGTTACTTTACAACAAAATTTCATATGGTTCTAATCCTATGTACATGCCACCCTATTAGTGTAACACCCCACACCTGACCCAATCGTCGAGTCCGAGCTATGGAATATCACAATCATTACCGGTGAAACTAACATCATATAAACATTATACAATCATTCATACGTATGATTAAATATAAATCACATTCACATTACTCTATTTAATCATTTTCGAGCCCCACACAAGCTTATGAAAGCTCTTTTATATACTCAAAGGTGATTTAGGACCAATTTGTAAAGTTTCAGAGTTCTAGATCGACGTCATGATTTCATAACCTCCACGTCATGACTTCAAGCTAGTCGACGCCGTAATATCACTCACAGTCAACCCAAGTTACGAAGTCAAAATCCTAAGGTCGCAATGTTACCCCTGTCTTAGCAACTTAACACTTTGGTACCTATTCATTTGCTTCCAAACCAACATCCAAATGACTAAATATGTAAACTCTCAAACCTAGCTTAGACATTATGGCCGAATTCTGAAGGCTACATTAGCCACCAAAATGGCCCAGTAAAAGAAAAATGATCAGATTCTCAGAAACTTTCTTTCTAAAACATTTGCTTATTTTTCAAAAAGAAATTGTAATGGTCTTTTTTTTTGCAAAATCATTAACTTATGCCAATTCTAATTAAGATCTAGTTATAAAAGTCCTTATTACTTTTGAAAACAAATTTTTTATTTTTAATTTACTTTCCAAAAATTCAAATGCAGATTTGCAACGAAAAATACGATGACCTTAGGTTATCATTTAAAAAAATTACATGCTTACAAACACTAATGTGTAGGTCCGACCAATTGTTTAACTTATCCAATTTTAATGATAATGCATGCAAAATAACAAAACAACCCAGAATATCAAACCTATGCCACAATCTGTATAAAAATTACTACAACCCTGAATCAAAAACCATAAATTAATTTAAAATAATTTTTATTGAAAATATTTGAGATGGACCTCTGATTGCTGAATAAGAATCCTAACCTCAGCAGTTATCTATGAAAAAGTAAACTAAGGGGGTGAGCTTGAAAAGTTCAATGCGAGTCCTAACAGAACAAACAGTAAATTTGCAAACAATCAAACAATCAGAGTAGAGCACATAGCCAACAATATCAATATCCATAATAAATCATGTCAGTTCAATAAATAGTGCATACACATGTACATGTCAAATGTCAAATAGTGCAAAGGTCCTACCCATCCATCCACTACACACCACGAGTTCCCTAAAACCTGTCATCTGAACACCAAAACAGTAAGAGTCGAAGCTCGTTGCGGATAAACCACTAGTAACAGCATGCCGTAAAACTGTCAATGGGTTGCAGACAAGCTATCAGTAAGTTACGAATAACCGCTAGTAATAGTATGCAGTAAAACTGCTAATAGTTTGTAGACAAGCTGTTAGTAAGTTGCAAACAAGCTGCTAGTAAATTGCGATAAGTCGCCAGTAAAAAGTTTACAGACTAACCTCCAGAACTCTGAACAATACTCCAGTGTTGCGGCTATACCGCCAGAAGTCCTCTGTCACCAATCTTCCCAACCCCATAAAATAGAATGGCATAACATGCATGACAAAATTAGGTATAGTACAAAATAGTGGCATGTATTAGCATGTTATCAATAATTCAGTAGCAGTGACATGTTTTACATGCAATCAGTAAATACAAAACAGTAGGCATGTTCTCATGCATTCGACAAACATGTGATAACAATACCATATCATACATTAGCAGTCTATACATACTCAGTCATAGTAGAAACTCAGTAATTACAACTCGCACTTACAAATTCAATTAATCACAAATAAATGCCCTTACACATTCAGCCATCAACTTTTAGCACTTACCATAATCTGCAATCCCTAATCCAACTCAAATTCATTCGGCCAAGCACAAATCAACATGTAAAATTAACAACATGCGTATTATACAATTTACAATAATTATACAACACTCAAACGTAAGACCCACACCTGATTACACTAACCCAAACACTATCGCTTCTTCTAGAGGTGCTCATGGGCCGGGCGGCCCAGCCTGGCTCGACGGCCCGCCCGAAATATGGGAGGGTTCGGGTAAAAATATAGGCCCGAAATATGGGCTTGGGCAAAAAAATAGGCCCATTCAAAAAACGGGCCGGGCCTCGGGTAAAAATTTTTTGGCCCGGGCCCAGCCCGGATCTAATTAATATATTTTTTTTATTTTTTAATATTATTATTATATTAACAAATAACAATTTAACATTTCCCGTTCCCAATTCCCCTCCCCATTTCCCGTCTTTGATAAATCCCTAACCTAACGCCTTCCCTTCCCTTTTTTTTCCCCCAAATCGGAAACCCACCTCGCCTGATCCACCATTCCACCTCCAGTGACCGGCCTTACACGAATCCACCTCCGCTCTAACGGTGCTTCCAGCGAATCTAGCCTTCAACATCTTCTACCTTTGAATTTCAAAGGTGAGTTTGCTGTTAACGGTTTCCTAATTTTTTAACGTCTTCTCCCTTTTTTGCTTTTTGATGTTGGTTGTGATTTTGATATTTGCTGTTAACGGTGCTCTGATTTTGATTTTGAGACACTAAATCTTGGGGGATTTTGTTTGTGTTTACACTTTACATCTGTGGACTGCACTTACAAGACATGAAACAAAACCTTGATTCAGCATATCATATACATTTTGTTTGTTTGTGTTTACACTTTACATCTTATGCAACATGAAACAAAATCTTGGGGAGAGTCTTGTCCATGCTAAGATGAGACTAAACTCCGTACAAGACAGAACCTGACAATGTTAGCCATGTTCGTTGATCTTTACACAATTCTCCATCTCTTGCCTGTCCAAATACATATGGTACCCAAAATTAATCCATGCACCATTAACAAGCACACACTTTATTTATTTATTTTGCTTTTCAAGACCTGAAGATTGTTGTTTGCATATATAACTAAATGATGATGATGATGATGAACCAAAGAACAAAACATCACTCATTGGTTGTTTACCTTAAGATATTTTGGCAAAGTGGGTTCTGTCTGAAATTTCATCTTACAGGTTCTAGCTTCAACATCTTCAGCTGCAAATGAATATTTTAACTACTAAATGTTTTAACTGTATCTATATCCATAAGATTAAAAAAACATAACATCATTTTTTTTGTTTCACTTTATTATTTATAACATGAATGAGAAACCAGTTTGAGGCACCAAAAATAACAAACAAAAATATGTTCTTACCATTATTATTAGTAACTCTGCTCATACTCGAATAAGATTTTTTCAGTAAGGGTAAAACAGAGAAAGTGAATATTAAAGAACAAAGAGTCTGGAATAAAAATAGTAACCAATTTTCTTCAATACAAAATATACTACTTTTTTCTGGTCACACTTCTTCAATCAAGCCACTTGTTCATTTTAGTCCAAAACTATCAATCCATGGTTATTATTTCTCTAAAAGTGATCAATTTAATGATATGACATTTTGGAATTTTTCCTTGAAAAATGTTTACCATAATGTAGCACACTGATTCATTGAAAGCTTAAAATGCTTAAAATGTTATTGAATTTAGTTGAAGTATAAAGGTTATATATATATATACAAGGTTCGAATTCACACATGTATATACATGTATAAATTATTGGTTTAATCAAAGGTATGTATATATATGTGTACATAAGGTTCGAATAAATGCATAGGTATATACATGTATAAACCTTTGGATTGGATTTATAATATGTATATTATACTTGTTTAATTAATTTCGAATAAGCATGCAAATATACTTGTTTACATGTATAATTTCTTTTATTAAGATATGTCATTATATAAGTATATGAGGTTAGCATGTTTCTCTATTTTGGTTGATCAATAACAGGAAGAAAGCAGTGTGTTTTTTTATGTGCCATGCTTAGTCGAGTATTGTATTCACCTATCACTTATCTAGAAATCAAACTCCAGTTTATATCTTCTAGGGGCGTAGATGATGACAACTCTTTGCTCATTCCATTATTACTTCACTTCTTGCAGTAGTAACATTTCCCATTGTATTTTGTACATGTTATTCATAATTTTAATCTCATCTTTTTTGTTTTTGCTTTGTTTTATTGCAGAAACAAGCTATTGAGGCAAAAAAATAGCAAGCCCAGTCAGGTTGCTATCACAAGGCTAGCGTAGTTAAATAACTAGTTTATTATCTCGTGCAATATATGAGTTCGGTATTATACTATTATGTAATATGTATTTATTTTTATATGAAAATGGTCGAATATCATTTTATCTCTCTATTATGCTTACAAGTTACAACTAAACTTTAATCTTTATAACCTTTTACCAAAATGATTAAATTTTAGTTTCTATACTTTATTTTTTAACATAAATTGGTGTTTATTTTTTATAATGTTATTAACTAAATAATTAATATTGTTAATTTTTTGATTAAAAACAATAATTTTTAATGTAATATACTATTTTAATATATTGATTACTGTTATAAAATTTGTAATATACTATTTTAACATTTAATATACTATTATAAATATACTTTTTTAATATATTGTTATAAATATATTGTTTTAATATACTATTATAAATATACTTTTTTAATATATTTTTTTTAATATATTATTATAAATATATTGTTTTAATATACTATTATAAATATACTTTTTTAATAAATTGTTTTAATATATTGTTATAAATATACTGTTTTAATATAATGTTTTAACTTTTAATATACTGTTATAAATATACATTTAATTTGTAACACATTAAGTTACATTAAATGTTGATGTCCTAATGTATTTAAATCTAAAATAATTACTTACCGTTTTTAATAAAATACTAGAAAACTATGTCTTTAATTGCCCAAAATGAAATTTAAAATCCAATATTTTTATGATTAGATGTCGTAAATCGTAATTTACCCACAAATGTAGTGTCGTTTTGAAGGTGCATGGCATTGATTAAATTTAAGATTATTTAATTTTAATACATGTAGATATATATAATTATATATTCAATAATCGAGTTATAAATAAGATTATTTTTGGATTGCAGGACTTGAGTTTTTATGACTATGGCTAGTTCAGACACTCCTATACCTGTGGACAATGGGTTTAATGAGTATGAAAGTTCTCTCAAACGTCAAAAGTCTACCACTTCAAAGGTGTGGGATGAAATGACAAAGCTTGAATGCGAGAACAAAAATGAATTGAAGGCACAATGTAATCACTGTAAGACTATCTTCTCTACTAAATCTTCTAGTGGAACCTCTCATTTAAGGCGTCATCTGAATAGCTGTTTGAAAAAAGTTATTAAGGACATCACTCAATACACTATAGCCACTCAGCCATCACCCGAAGGTGTTCCATCCATAAAAAACTACAAGTTTGATGCTGATGAATGTTGTAGAGCTATTTCTACTTTTATTGTGTGTGGCAAGCATTCATTTAGGACAGTTGAAGAACCGGGCTTTAGATATATGATGAGAATTGCTAGTCCTAATTTTAAGAATATAAGTAGACATATAGCTGCCAGGGATGTCCTAATATATTATGCAAAAGAGAGAGATCGTGTTAAAGAAGAGTTGGCTAAAGCACCTGGTTTAATTTGTCTAACTTCCGATAATTGGAACTCGGAGCATACTAATGATGAATATATTTGCATTACTGCTCATTGGGTTGACAAAGATTGGAAGCTACAAAAGAGAATCATAAGATTTAGAGCTTTATTTCCTCCGTATGATGGTTTGAACATAGCGGATGAACTTGTTTTATGTTTATCTCAATGGGGTATAGATAAGAAAATTTTTAACATCACTTTGGATAATGCTTCTTATAATGATGTTATGGTTTCTTGTCTTAAAAATCGTTTTCGTGCAAACCGAGCTATTTTGTGTGATGGTGCTTTTTTTCAAGTTAGATGTTGTGCACATATATTGAATCTTATAGTTAAAGCTGGTTTGGAACTTGCTGATGATGTTGTTGGTCAGATTTGAAATGGAATTAAGTACATAAAAAAGTCGGGAATTCGTAGGAAAAGATTTTATGATGTGACCGACAAAAGTTTTCATTTGAATGTGACCAAAAAGTTGTGTCAAGATGTGTGTGTGAGATGGAATTATACTTATTTGATGATTGAATCTTCTCTTTACTATAAAGATGTGCTAGATTATTGGGGCCAACGGGATAAAGATTATCAAATGTTTGCACTTTCTAACAAGGAGTGGAGAAATGTTGCTATTCTTTGCAAATTTTTGCAAGTCTTTTATGATGTGACTTGTATTTTTTCTGGTTCTAATTATCCAACGGCCAATATTTATTTTAGAGGAGTTTGGAAGGTTCACAAGGTCTTGCTTGATACAGTTAAAGGTCCGTATTCGTTTTTAACTCCAATGGTTAAGCAAATGCAAGAGAAATTTAATAAGTATTGGGCTGAGTATTCATTGATATTGTCATGTACTGCAATTTTAGATCCTCGTTACAAGTTGAATTATGTGCAGTATTGCTTTAATACAATCTATGGTATTCATGCTTCAGATTTTGTTGAGACCATTCTTTGCAATCTTAGACTCTTGTTTGATGAGTATGTTAAGAAATCCAAATCCACGTCTTCCTCTTTGGCTGGGAATTCTAATGTTTCGGATAAAAATCCTGTTGATTCTGGTTTGGATGAACACAATGATAATAGTGCTGATTTTGTGGGATATTTTGATGAGAGATGGTTATAAACGGTATTTAAATGAATCTAGCATTAGGAGTGAGAAGTCACAGTTAGACATTTATTTGGAAGAATCGGAGCTTGAGTTGAATAGTCAAATAGATGTTTTAGATTATTGGAGCAAAAGTTCAGTTCGATACAATGAGCTTTCATTATTGGCTCGTGATCTTTTGGCAATTCCAATATCGACTGTAGCTTCCGAATCGGCTTTTAGCATGGGTAAGAAAGTTATCACACCTTTAAGGAGTTCACTTAAGCCAAAAATGGTTCAAGCCGTTGTTTGCTTGGATGATTGGACGCGAGCTAAGGGATTTTCAACAAGTAATTATTATTCTCGTATTATTGTTTGAATTTTTTCTTATTTTTTCATCAATTTGATTATCTAATTATTTATTCTTATTTCATGTTAGAAATTGGTTGCAAAAAGGACGATGACGACGATGACGATGATGATGTTTCTTCGGTAGCTTTTTAAGATACTTTCTTTCTAAATGTTTAAAATTTAATTTAGCTTACAATTTATATTTTGTTATGAACTTAAATATGTTGATGGATTAATGTATGAATATTATGGTTTGTTGCTTAATTTTCCAAAGTCATTTTGGAGGTATATGTACTTGTGGGGTTTAACTTATGTTTTCTTATCTCAAAGATAGTTTGAAGCAAAATTAGATATTGGGATTTTCACTGAAGCAAAATTACAGATTGGGATTTTCAATGCTTGATTTTGTTGTGATTATTATGGTTAACAACAAACATATGGCTAAATCATTATATTATAATGTTAACATGAAGCAATGGCAGACTTTATTTGTTTATCTATCCTTTGATGAAAAGCAATGAAAGACCTTACTACATATCACTGTATTAAACCAGCTTTAATTAAAAAATAATGAAATAATTAAGACAAAATATAGCCAAGAACAAACAGATTTAGTATAAAATTGTGAGTATGAAATATAATTTGGTACAAACAGATTTGGTAATTAATTTTATTTGGTACTCAAAATAAGTAATTTTTAACTACTTTTGTCTTATTAAATTGAGTATGAAATATAATTTGATATTTGATATAATTTTAATAACAATTAGTTTTAAGTAAGTAAAAGTAAAAAAAAAAAACGGGTCAGGCCGGGCCGGGCCCGAGCCTCATATTTTCTCCACGGGCCGGGCTTGGGCAAAATCTCAGGCCCATATTTCGGGTCGGGCTCGGGCCTAGCAATCGGGCTGAAATTTTTTTCTGGGCCCAGCCCGGCCTATGAGCACCTCTAGCTTCTTCCCAATTCCTATGCTTTAGATCTAACTAGATCCAACCCAGATCTATACCCAAAAGAGATCAATCATTAAAAATTAGCCCCTTTAACACCCATATAGGTTCAACCAAACCAGTGATATTAACCAAAATCTCATATCTGAAGTTGAAAATTAACACTTATTCTATTTGACTTACGAAGGAGTTGCGAACAATTTACCAAAGTTATTATTGATCCAAATGGTTTGGATCTGGATCTTGAATCAATCATAATACAAAAATAAAACTTATGAGAATCAGCCACGATAGAAGTTCTATTCGGCCATTCTATAACTAAATAAGAAGAGAATGATATTGATTTGAAAGAAAATAAAATAAAAATCTTACACTTACGCTACTTGATTAGATTAGTGACGATAGAAAAAACATATAGTAGAAGAAGAGAACCAAAGGGGCCGAAAACAATAATAGAAAAACCAACAGCAAAAATTTGACTATATGGGTAGAAGATGATATGGATAAAAAATAAAATAGGAAAAAAAGGGAGTTGATGATCATTGGGGTGGCACAATAGCAGATTTTGGAGTTTTAGGGGCTGCATAGAGAGGATGGGAAGAAGAAAAGAGCAAAAATGAGAGAGGCGGCAATAGGAGGTACAAAAATTATCAAAAGAGGCTGAAAACAACAACAAAATATGTTATACACTAGGGTTTTCTATACAAGGGGCAGCACACTAGGGTTTTAGGAAAAAATACAGTAAACAAAAATTATGTAAAAAAGGAGAATTGAACTCGGGCCTTAAGGATAACTACACTACTTTTTAACCTCTAGACCAAAACTCATTTTTATTTAAACTCTTGCAACATTTATTTTTAAGATAAGGCATGACACTTATTAGAGTTTGAAGCAAAACTGGCAAAATAATAAAAATGATGCAAGGGAAGAGAATCGAATTTGGGTTTCAAAAACAATTTCATTAACACTTAACCATTAAACCAGTAACTCATTTATTTATCAAATGCACAAAGATAATCTTAAAAACTGGAGTGTGACCAGTCTCGGTTCACAAACCCGATTCTACTAATCTGATTTTTGGGATATGACAAGCTATCAACCTATTACAAATATAATGCTTTTCAACCATGTCAAACAAACACAATTCAAGCATATAATTACCTAAACCAACCACTCAACATTATACAATTCAATCTTTCAACCTTAAGACATAATCAATTTCACGTCAACTATCCCTATCTAAAGCCAATCATTTGCTAATTCAAACATGTCATATTAATGCAACTTGGAAGTTTAGTACTTAAATAGTTCCAACATATCGCACACAAAACATACATTCAATTATATCTCATACTTATAATTCAATTATTCCATTTCTCAAGTCATTTAGCAACTTAGCCATTTCAACTACCATTGTTGCAATCTTTGATATGTCAAACTTACCATTTGAGATCATTGTCCATACAAGCATCACAAAAAACCAAAGCATGCATTAATTTGATCACATACCAAGCCTATTACACAAGTTCAACCAAAATTGACCATTAGCACAACAAAGGTTCTTATGCATATGCCACAAATTCTAGACTCAAAGTGAACATATATCTACCATCTTTTGATAGTGTGTGCTCCTTTACTGATCCGGCTCAGCAAATTCCACAATGTGCCAATCTACAAGGGAAGAAAAATAACTAAAGTAAGCATACAAATTCTTAGCAAGTTCAAATGGAATTACCATACTTACCTTGATCATTATAAGCATAACATCTACTAATCATTTTAGCATTCAACATTTCTATCATTGGCACATAATGACATAACTAGACACATATCAACATTACCTATCAAGTATGTTAGTCATGTTTTCATATCATGAGTAATATCACTACATTAAGGAAATCACATATCTATAACATATCAAATATCATACATATACTATCTCATTTCCAGATCACATTCAAGTTTTTGTTTCCCTTCAATTGAATATCACCCGATGGAACTATAATAAAATGGACTCGGATACACGGGTGATTAAATTGCATACACAAGATGACATTATATCATGTTTGCTTATACAAGTTGACATTATAACAGGGTTGCTCACTCAAGTTGACATTATATCAAGGTTACCCATCCGGGCTAAACCTGTGATACATATAACTCAAGAATTTGCAACAAATGCTAAACCTCATCATAACATGTAAAACATTTGATCAAATGTGCGTATAACCCTATTGGCATGCCAAACGTATCCTAACATTTTACTGAGTTCACACAGGCATTATTTCCATACACATATCATTATCAATCTCTATAATTATCCACAATTCAAATCGTACCTTGTACATTATCACATATTTCATTTACTTGCCCTGTAATCAATCAACTTCCACATTTATACCCTGTACTATTATGTAATAACCAATAATCATATAGCATTACAATTCAGTCCATTTCATTCCAATATCACTAGTTATCAAGTTATGTCTAAATATATATAATCAAACACAAATTAAACCTAATATAAAATGAGATAGTAAGTTTCATATGAACTTACCTATTTGAGATGTCAAAACAGGTTGATTTTTTAGGGACTAATAAACCATTTGAGCTTTTCCTCGATTAACCCCACCCTAATCCAAATCTTGATTTATACAATTATTTTACAACACCAATCAATATCAAACATTTTCATACTATAACATGATATGTATGGTTTCATATAATTCTAGTTTTTACTCCCCTCATGTTTTAAATTTTATTCAATTTAGTCCCAAAACTTAGAAATAACATAACTTTTGATTCTTAGCTTCGGATTAAAATTTGATTTCATATATTCTCATTAGGGACCTTATAATTTCTATTTTTAACATAATTTCATGACAATTTTTACATTTATTCAATTTGGTCCCTAATATAACAAAGCTAACAAACAAGCTAAATTAACTTTACAATCTAGTTCTTTTTTACATTCTAAGCTTAAAATCTATCAATTATAAGCCGAATTCTTCAAGAAATCAACAATAGTAACTTCCTAAAACTTTAATAGTTTCACAAATTGGCACATGGGTTAGTTAAATTAAGCTCTCATAACCTCAAATCTATAGTAATTACAAGAAAAGGACTTGAATATACTTACAATTGAGGGTTGAATGTAAAAGCTTCAAAAACGACTTCTCCCTTAGGTTTTTCTATGTTGTATAGTTAGAGAACAAAGAAGATGATTAAATTTCTACTAAAATAAGCCTTATATACCATGATTTAACTTAATTAACTTTAATAAATTAATTTAATCATGTTTTATTTAACTTAATCCATCTTTAATCAAATTTAGTGGAATCAACCATTACCATCCACTAATTCCTATTGTAAAATGGTTTAATTACCATTTTAAACCTTTGGTTATTTACTATTTAAGTCCCTAAACCTTTGGCCAATTAAAAACTTATAGCGATTGAACTTTATTGTAACACCCTTTACCCAATCCAGTCACTGGGCCTGAGCTATAGGATGCTACAACATATAACGGAATAATTACATCTAAAACTAACATTTAACAATCAACCAAAACATTAAACATTTTATATTTTAAGTATACCATGATTTGTAATCAAATTTGAATCTCAAATGAGCTTACGAAGGCTTTTAAATCAATTTAGAAACACATAAGGACTTAATTGAACATATAACAAAAAGTGTGATTACTTTGGAAAACTTGGGTCACACGGCCGTGTGAAAGGCTTTGACGGTGCAGCTAAGTTGTGTAACTAATTGTGACCATGTGGAACACATGCATTCCAATTCCAAAAAAGCTCACGGTCTTATCACTAGCCTGTGTGTGGCACGCGGCCATGTGTCTAACCATGTTGTCAAGAATATGTCTCCAAATGCCTAGTTTTGTGGAAACATTCAATAAGGTCTAAAATGCACTATTTCTTTAACATCAAAACCTACTCAAAACATACACATTAACATGTCAAAAATACAACTTAAAATGCCTAACCAATATGCCACATTTCAACCAAAACCAAACCAATCTAATACCTACTTACCATACACACTATTCATTATTTAAGCATCACCATACCAATACCATATCAAAGCCTAATAATACTTCAATTTAGTCTACTCATTATCATAAGCATATAAGGATATGCATGAACCAAACCTACCAAAATAACATCACAACATCAGTTTTACTCATTACACTTATAACATAACAACATGAGCAAGTTCTTAAGTTACAACTTCAAAACATATACATATACCTTAACACCTATTACGTGCCACTTATAATTAAGCCAAAATGAATTAAAAAGGCTACCAAAAGAGACGCTGGATAGTGTGAGCCCTGGAAATGATCCGATAGCCAAGTTCCGCCAAAAGTCAACTACAGAAGACAGGAAAAATGAAACAGGGTAAGCATTAACATGCTTAGTAAGTTCATATGTATTTAAAAAATAGTCTTACCTTAAAGCACAATTATGTAAACAAAATACTAGTTTAAATCAATTTTCTATCAAGACATTTTACATCAACAAGGTGAGCATTTCATAAACCAAATCATATAACATTTCAATCCATTCAATACGATACATATCAGTATGATTCAATCAGAACTATTGAACAGGTGAATCATGTAAAACAATTGATCATATCTATTCACATTCTTTTCAAATCACCACATACACAATCAAATACCTTTTTCTTTTAAACAAACAACCTGATAAATTCAAATAATAAGATATAGATACGCGGGTAACTACACTACACCAAGTTGCTAGATTAAGCGATAACTACACTACACCAAGGCACCATAACCATAAAGGTAATATTATATTTATATATATTAGTTTATATTTCCTCCATTTTGGGTACTTAAATTCCAAACCCATATTTTCTTTCTTCTCCATTGTTTGCTTCCAAAATCCTAGAGATACAGAAATAGGTACTCTGGGTACAAGTACAAACTCCAGAACAGTGCATGAAGTTGGAGAAGATGATTATGGCCACCACGAGCACATTTCTCATACTCATCTACAACATATAAATCAAGTATTCATGTCAGTGCTCTCTTTGTTCTTAAATCCAAATATATTCACAATATTATACTATTCTATTCTAACATGTTACATATATACATACATACATACATACATTTTTTTCTTTTTTTCTTTTCAATTTTCACCTAATTTTTATTATGATCATTGCTTTGCTTTTCAAGAAAATTCCTCAACTTTCTTTATCTCAGTGTCCCTTTTCTCCCTTTCACCCTTTAACCACTTCTTGTGTTCTTCCTTTGCTTACTATCTTATGAGAAACTCCAACTCTTCTTATTTATATAGAAGAACTCCACGATTGAGGTGTATAGTTTATACACCATCAGTAAAGTAAGTTAAATAGTAATATTGTCCCATTAGTAAATTAAGGGTATGTTTGAATACCACGGAGTAATTAGGTGAAAGTGTAATTTTTTAAGTAGTATTTATATTTTCTTATAATTAAAAGGAATTCGAATTTTCTTGATGTGTTTGATTAATAGAGTGTATATTGTAATTTCTTATTCATGTTTGGTAATATTATAAATTATAATTACACAACTACATAATTTTAAATTCTAAAAAGATATTAATTATTATAAAAGTTATCAAGAAAAATTTCTCAAGACAAGTAGCAAAATCTAAAAGCAAACCACCATATATAATACATCAGTCCATAAAAGTATTCAACAATACGATTAGTCGATTACAAATAAAATGAACAAGAAAAATAAACATCATAAGAAACTTTATCTAATTACTTTAGCATTACATATTTGATGAGTTATTCTCTCTCTAACATTAGACTTATATCCGTTGTTACCATTGATTGATCATTGACCAAATATAAATAGTTAATAATAAATACTATATAATTTTTTTAATTATTAGGTCAAAATGTTTACAGGAAAATATACCATCAAAAAAATAAATTTTAAATAAAATTAGTAAAATAATATATAATTATGGGAATAACTTATATTTGGATGATCCTAAAAATTAAGATTTTTAGGCACCAATAAAATTTTACCACATCATCAAATTTTAAAGACATTAAATTATTAGTATACAATCATCCATAGAAAATTTATTTTATGGACCCTTCCCACCACATTATTCATGGCCCCTTTCTAATTATTTAATAACATTTCAACAATTTTTTCATATAACTAATACATAACATTGTTACTTTTTTACATTGAATCCCAAACCCAAAACCCCGAACCCTGAATCTAGAATCTCAAGTCCTAAACCAAAAAAACCTATAACCCCAAACCCTTGAACCTTGAACCCCAAACTCATAACATCAAACCTTAAATCCCAAACCCTTGAACCTTGAACCTGACCCTTAAACTCCGAACCCTGAAACTTAAATCTTGAACCCAAACCTTGAACCTCGAGGTTTGAGGTTCAAGGTTTAAGGTTCAAAGTTCGAGGTTCAGGGTAAAATAATTACCAAAATTATGTGTCAATGACATGAAAAAATTGCACAAAAATTACTAATTTTTTAAAAAATTGGTTGCACAAAAATAAAAAATATTAACTTATGAAAAAACAAAATGATTAAAATTTGTAAAAGAAGAAAAGATGTTTGTTTATAATTTAAAAAATTAATTATTTTAAGTAATTGAATTAAAATTAAATTAAGTTAGAGAAGATATTAGATATAGACGAGTGCATAATAAGACTTTGATATCTTTAAAATTTAATGACGTGGATTATTTTATTGGTGTCTAAAAACTATGTTTTTTTAGGATGATCCTAATATAATTTATTCCCTATAATTATGTTTTTAAAAATATATATCCTAAAATTAAAACACTATTATTATATAAAAATAATTTTTTTAATGTACGGATATATTTGAAAAGTCATAAGTAATTGAATTTGCATGTAATTGTTTGTAATTATCTGTATAATAACTCTATTTTTCACTCTCCCCTAGGAATCGAAGATTATAATCAGGTGTGGGATCCAGTAATTATCATAGCTACTAAAATTTATTGCATATATGTAATTATAAAAATTACACTCGAAACTAATTACTAAATTATTAAAATTTGTGTTTTATGTTATTTTATACTATTTTTTCTTTTCAACTTGGGTGTTGAAAGATTTGTGAAAAAGAAAACAGGAGGAAACCGCAAAGTTTGAAAATTGAATATCTGCATACTAGATTTAGGACCATGGATGTACTGTGCCTACCTCTTAAAGAAGTGTGCCTGCCTCCATTGGTGTCACCCTAGGACCGCTCCTACAAATTATATAAATATATATTATAAGATTCAAGATCCAAAGTTAATGTACACAACTTAATTCACACATCAACAAATTGCTTTTATGTTAATTGTTTTTTTTTTTGAAAGATTTTAAATAAATAAAATTAAATATAATTCAATTTCAACTTCTTGATTTTACTGAATAAATATTTTCTTTCTAAAATTTATTTCAACTTTATCATGTTATAAATTTAAATTTTATCTAAATTCACCCTAACTAAAATTTGAAAATTTTATCTAAGAGAATAAAAACATATAAAAAATTAAAAAATCATTTTGTTTTGTAATTTTATTTTCAAAATTTATATATTATTTTTCCATATATTTTTATAAATCTTAATTAATTCTTACAATTTTATATTTTTTATAAAAAATTTAAAAATAAAAAATTTATAATTGTTTCCTAAAATATAAAGGCTTAAAGATCATTTGCCGTACATCGTTTTTCTTACTTTGATTTTTTTTTGTTCAAATTAGTACCTAATGTCACATTCTATTAATCAGTTCAGTACACTAAATGTGGCCGAATTAGGATGTGCCACGTGGCACTTCAATCCAATTTGAAAGTACCACATGGCATCTAATTGAAGTGTCACATGGTACATTCTATTTTTAAAACTTGTACATCGTCAGGTAAACAACTAGTTTTTATATTTAAAAATTTTTAATTTGTTTTTAAATTTTATATAAATATAACAATTTTTTTTACATATCCAAATTTGATATAATCCTTTTATATATATATATATATATTCACATTTTTAATAATGTTTGAATTTTATTTTTCTTTCCAAAATTTTAAAAATGTTTATATATTTTGGTTTTTTTATTTTTTAATTTTTTGAATCTTTTTGAATATTTATTATATTTCATTTATAAAATATTTATTATATTTCATTTATATTTCCTTATAATAAATTAAATATAATAAATGAACTCTCTCACTAACGTTTCTAATCGTTAACTTTTTTTAATTATTTAAGAGATAATTGTTGAAAAAAAATTGTAGAAATTTTAGTTAAATTTTTCGTAGAAATTTTTTAAAAAATATTTTATTTTTCCTTAAAAATATAGTTTAATATTCAAAATTAAAAAATAGATTATAGTATGGAAATAGCATAAAGATAAATTATCTTAATATTAAATTTTCATTTAATATTTATCATATTAAAGATATATAATTTTATAAAAAAATAAATAGTATTGATCATAAAATATAAATGTCTCATCATTTTTCTTAAAAAAATTATATTTATCATTATGAATTAATTTCAATTTTATTTTAAGCACTTGATATAATTTAAAAATTATTGTGAAAATATGAATTATTAAATTTAAATTTAATATAAATTTATTTATAAAATTGTTATGTTTGGTTAAAATTGTATAAAGTTATTTTAAATAATAGTATTTCAGTTTCTTCATTTTAACCTTTCTTATTCTATGTTATTTTTTTTAATTTTTTTATGTATCGTCATTTCTTTAAAAAAATTAGAATTAAATTAGAAATAATATATTTTACGAGAAAGAAACTAATAATCTAATACAATACAATAAAAATCGAGGATGATTAACGAATGACCTTTTTTCTCTTAGCATCATAAGAAGTTTCTATGACGTAACTTTTCAGTATATTTAGTGTCTATGTTGAAATAATATTGTTAAAAGGAGCTTTAAACTCATAAAGTAAAGTTAGTGGATTGAGAAATGCTTCATGGGTAGCGACTATCTTCTTTTTTAATTGTGAAATATATATTATATGGAGTAAGATTTTAACGTATAAAATTGACAATGATAGAAGTGACCACTTTGGACTCCAATTCTAAAGGGTCTAAAACCAATTGATGGCCTTTTTGCATATATTTATTTTGGGTTAAATGTGATTCTTTATCAATTTTAAAATTAATTTTATATATTTTTATTTTCAAAAATTTACTTACTTTACTTGTGTTACAAGTTGTACCTCTTTGGGGATTTTGTTGATCACTACAAAGGTTATGCTCATTGGTTGAGTGAACACTAGGGTCTAGATTTGCCGTTGCGGTTCAAGCTCATCGCAACAAATTGTTAACAAGTGGAATCAATATTAGGGAGGAGTAGGAGGTGGTGATGACGGCAGTTTACTCTTTGCTGGGGCGAAGAGTCGCTGTGTTTGGTTTAGTTAAGGGAAGTCAAGAGTGAGTGAGAGAGAGGGAGGGAAGGAATGATGGAAGCAGAAGACTCTACGTGTTTGGTTCTATGTGTACAATGGTTTCTCTGTTGTTGTAAATGGGCTTACATACTGGAGATAAAAGATGTCACGCGTCTTAAGCTTGCTAGTAGTGGGGTCACATCTTGTCTCTTTCTAGTGACGGTGATACGACATTTTAAGATGGTCAAGCAATCAATAGTCCTAAAATTTTATGTGCTCTTAACAGAGATGACTTATGAAAGTTGGCCATGGTGTTACTTGATGTCTAAAGTCTGAGGTTGGCCTAGAACACATGTATGGTATCAAGTTTAACTGCTAAAGACACGTGTAGGAGCTTTATGAAGATGGTGCAAAAAGCTTAATACCTTATTTGGATACATTCGTAATTAAAATGGAAATTTGTGATTAATGGCTGCGATATTACATATATAATTGTTGATAGCCACTAACATGATTTAACATCAACATAAAATGTAGTTTTATATATAAAATATTTTAATATTTAAAATTTAATGATGAAAATAAAATATCATAATGTACATGGTTAAGGATATTTCCATCAATCTACTCGTATTTTATATATATTGAGAAAATACAATACAGAGTTTGTCATTATTGTATGACCAACGGATGGGTGTGAATGGCTGCTGTAACATGGTTGACTTGACACCATACCCAAAGAGGTAATATTTTATTTATTTATATAAATATATTAGTTTATAATTCCTCCATCTTGGGGACCTAAATTCCAAACCCATCTTTCATTCTTCTTCATTGTTTTTGGTATCGAAATCCCAGAGAGAAAGAGGGAGAGATGGGTAGTTTGGGAAACAGTGCAAACTCCAAAGCGGTACATGAAGCTGGAGAAGATGATTATGATCACCACAAGCACCTTTCTCCTACTCATCAACAGCTCGATGCTGGTGCTCTCTTTGTTCTTAAATCCAAAGGTGTATTCACTATTCTATTCTACTATTTTCTCTTTAATTTCCAACCATGTCTTATAATTTATGATCATTGCTTTGATTTGATTTGCTTTTCAAGAAAAATCTTCGACTTTCTTTCTTTGTTTTTCTCTGGCTCTCCCTTTTTCTCTCTTTCACCAATTTTTGCCTTCTTATATCATAGACACAAACTCCAACACTTCTTATTTCTTATTCTTTATGGAGTTAATATTCAGTCATATACCATCGATAAATTTAATGTTATCACATCAAATAAATTTTAAAATTTCTTCCTAATATGTCATTATTTTATATATTAATATATAGAAAAAGGTAAATTATATCCAAAGTTATTACACTATTAGTTAATTTACGTTTTAGTTTTTTAACTTTAAAAAATTATAAAATGGTCATTAAATTATTTAAAAATTTTTATTTAAATCATTGAACTATTAAACTATTAAAATCGCTTGTATGGCATTCTCTATTCGCACCACCTGCACTAAATGAAATATCTATTTCCTTTTCTCTTTAACAGTTCAATCTTTTTCATAAATCAACTTTGAAAGTCACGAGTTTACAAACCAAAATCCAAGCAGTTTTCTTTTTCGATCTCTGACATTAACCATCAGATAAGTACTGATCCACCATACCGATCGTCAAATCATTACTTAGAACTCGCTAGTCGCACTATTTAAAAAAATAACGGCTGAATAACTTAAAATAAAAATTTTCAAATAAAAAGATTCATAATATAGTTCATAATAAATGCACCAATGAACATGCATGAACTCTTGGTTTTTTTGGAATATTACTCTTTTTTTATCATAAAGATTTTATCGAGATTGAAGACTTATAGTTTAAAACCAAAAATTCAGCGTATTATATCATTGACCTTTAATTTATTTTATTTCTATTATTTTCTTATTTATCAACTGGTAAAATTTAGAAATGTGTGTTGAAAGATGGTCAAAAAGAAAACAGGAACTCAAGCTTACGTAGCCAAGTGAAGTCTGAATTGTTTAATTAACATGTTTTAGTTGAACATATAGGATCATGGCTGCACTGTGGTTACCACTTGACCACATCAATTGTTGCACCACCGCTTCTCAGCCTCCCATTTGCATTCACCTGCCTCGGATGGGCTGCCGGAATTATAAGTTTGGTGGTCGGAGCTTTGGTCACTTTCTACTCTTACAACTTGCTGTCTCTTGTCCTTGAACACCATGCTCAATTGGGTCGCCGACATCTTCGCTTCAGAGACATGGCCAATGAAATCTTGGGTAACCACTCTCCCCTCCTACAAATATTTCCAAATTACTTCACCCTTTCTTTCTCTTTTTTGTCTTTTTTTCTAAATGTGTAAAAAAATGTATGTATATTGAAAAATAAAAAAGATTAATATAAATAAATGAACTTACTCAATACATATTTGACCCTGCATTATTGATTCACAAAAACCTGTCCTTTTTACCAAATAAATAAATGAAGAAATTTAAATGCCAATGCTATGACCAAGCTTGCCCATACTTCATATGCCAACCCAGTAAATGTCAGCCTTACACTTGTGAATCGCTGAATGGCTCCAAATTATTTAATATTCGTACAATTATTTTTAAAATAATTATTTTTTAATATTAATTTTATTATAGGTTATTATTATATATGTTCTTTTTATATATATATAAGATTTAGAACTATTTATAGCCCTTCTCAACTTTTAAATAAGAGAAAAATATATTTCAACGCACTGGAACATACGTCCTGTTATCATTATTAACTAAATATTTATATAGTTTTTTTTTGGCTGAAAGTTTTGTTCAAATATTTCTTTATAGCTATTATATAGGGAAAAAAATATTTTGATTGAAAGAGGAAAAAGTGGAAAGTTTGGTATCCAACAATTTCAAGGACAATAGCATGGTGTAAAACCAATTGATGTCCTTTATTTTAATATAGGCATATTTTCTTGCGGATGGACTGTTCTTTTCTAATAATTTTATCTCACGATCTGCAATATGTACATAGCGCATATGAATATAATATATATATATATTATTTAGAATTACTATTTTTTATATTATTGATGTATACATCTCATTTTTATTTTTATTTTATTTTTAATGTAGCTCGTAAAACTTTATTACTAATGATTTAAAGCATTGATTTTCATAGCACCATGAAATATTAATTAAGGATACTTGAAATTATAAACTTTCACCCTTAATATACTAAATAGTTATTTTTTATTTTTAAATTTTTTTAAAATAAATATATATATGTATCTAGAGTTAATTTAGTATTGTTGTAAAAAAAAAGCTAAGTGAGAATAATAAAGTTTTTTTTCCCTTTTTTGGGGCTACCAAACTAAATTTAAACTACAAAAATTAATATTTTATCTATTTATTTTTTTATATATGAAGTTAGTATTTTGTTCATTGTGAGTGAACTCTACAAATAGAGTTAAATGAATGATGTGTGTTTGTTTCTATTATGATCTAAAGTCATATGCAATTATTTATTCCTATTTGTGAAGTTGTTTAACTCTGAATCAAATAAATTTTCATGTATTTCTGAGCACCATATTTTTGGAACTTGAAAATTATAAAAAAAAAATTGCTAGCTTAAATTCAGCTCTTGTAACACATTGTATTGTGCAGGGCCAAAATGGGGTCGGTACTATGTTGGGCCAATTCAATTCATGGTCTGCTATGGTGCTGTAATTGCTTGCACTCTTCTGGGAGGACAATGTATGAAGGTAACTCCTTTGTTTTCTCTAGTTTCAAAAAATTCCTATTTATTAATTAGTTATGCTTAAGATGATTGAACATGGTTTCCGATTTTTGCAGGCAATTTACTTGCTATCACAACCAAATGGGAGTATGAAGCTTTACGAATTCGTTATTATATTTGGGTTCTTGATGCTGGTTTTAGCTCAAATCCCATCTTTTCACTCACTAAGGCATATTAATTTGATATCCTTGTTTCTATGCCTTGCCTATAGTGCCTGTGCCGCTGCTGCTTCCATATATATAGGTAATTCTGGAGATACAATAAGAACTTGTTTCCATCATCTGTTTGATTTAATGATTAATTAAACATGGCTTTTTTGTTTGTTTGTTTGTTATTCCAGGGAATTCTTCAAAGGGACCAACAAAGGATTATGGCCTGAAAGGTGACGCCGAAAGCCAAATTTTCGGAATATTCAATGC
This sequence comes from Gossypium hirsutum, assembly GCF_007990345.1. NCBI lineage: Eukaryota > Viridiplantae > Streptophyta > Magnoliopsida > Malvales > Malvaceae > Gossypium > Gossypium hirsutum. The sequence continues at coordinate 37,341,395 of NC_053445.1, read as the reverse complement.
TATCGCCATTATTGCCACAACTTATGGCAATGGTATCATTCCAGAAATTCAGGCAACAATTGCACCACCGGTGAAGGGGAAGATGTTCAAAGGGTTATGTGTTTGTTACACGGTACTTATCATTACTTTCTTCACTGTTGCCATCACTGGTTATTGGGCATTTGGCAACCATTCTGAAGGCCTTTTACTCAGTAATTTCTTGGATGATGGGAATCCTTTGGTGCCAAAATGGTTCATCTTGATGACCAACCTCTTTACTATTCTCCAACTATCAGCAGTTGGCGTGGTGAGCGCATATCTTTCCCTCCCCCTCTTCTTTCCGACTCTTCATTTTTCTTCAGGTACATGTGTGTCAGGTCAACATAGGTTCATGTATTCAATAATAAAATTCTGGTTTTTGTCACAGGTCTACTTGCAGCCAACAAATGAAGTGCTGGAAAGAACATTTGCAGATCCAAAGAGCAAAGAGTTGTCTGCCCGTAATGTTATCCCGAGGGTAGTCTCGAGATCACTATCTGTTGTTATAGCCACGACAGTTGCAGCTATGCTTCCATTTTTTGGAGACATCAATGCCGTCATTGGAGCTTTCGGTTTCATGCCCCTTGACTTCATCTTACCTGTCATTTTCTTCAACTTGACATTTAAGCCGTCGAAGCGGAGTCTTGTTTTTTGGTTGAATGTTTCCATTGCAGTGGTTTTCTCTGCACTGGCAATTATAGCAGCCATTGCAGCAGTCAGACAAATAGTTCTTGATGCCAAAACTTATCGATTATTTGCTAATGTATAATATAATCCAACCAAGTTTATCAATGGCTGGCCTTATATTTAGTCGATCCCTCGTTAAAAGTAAAGGAGGGAGAGCCTGTTATGCCATCACATGTTGATTGAATTCAGTGAAATTGCAGAAAGAATCAAATATTTGATTTAAATTGATTTATTGTAATAGCTAAAAGGTAACAACTGGAACTTAAAGGGGAAAAAAACAAGAAAACTCAGCTGTAAGTCTGCAACAAGCAGCTTAATTAAAGTCTATTTCGATTCTCGACCATTTAAATGTCCAAATTCTTGCTTCCAATAAGCTTGTGCTTCTTCGGGTGTCCGAAATGTCCAAATATGAGACTCGGCTTTCTCACGAGCCTCCAGAATTTCCTGTTTTCAGCAGGACCAGTTCATTATTGGGGAACAGATAGCACAGGTAAAATGCAACTGCAATTTAAGTTTTGTCTACATGGAAAAAACCAATGGTTGGGCTGTCAATAAACCTCTCTACAGTTCCTAGTCATCGTTCCGTTTACATGAATGTTATCATCATTAGCATTCAGAAAATGACATGCTAAGTTTTCTTACCCCCCCCCCCCACCCCCATAAACAAATGTATAACACCCAAGCTTAGGCCTTAAGGCACTTCTTTAACTTTTGCCATATCAATAACTCTCTTCAATTGTCACCATCAAAATGCATCAAGGACTTCCTTTTTTTTAACTAAACAGTGCGGATGTCAGTGTCTTGCCTCTTCACCTAAGAAATAATTGTATTTACTTATTTATATTTCTAGCAATTATTGTCTTTTCAAGTTCCTCACAAACAAACATGCATGAGCTTTTCCACACTCCTTTATTCTGTGTACCTAAATTATTCAAACCATTTAAGCACATATGAAAAAGGTAATCACTCTTTAGCTAAGATGAAATGGTGAGTCTTTTCCCCCCATAAGTTCCTTTGCAATATCCAGCTTACCCACTTAACCATTTTTTGGTTATATCCCAACTGGTAGTCATCTTTTTGTCTTCCACTGTACCTAGTCTTAGTTATCATAGTAATATACTTTGAGATAAAGGTTAAAATCTTTTGAATCTATATTACTCAGCCCCTTCATTTCCCTAAAGCCTTGTTCAACACATATTCAACCATGAGTAAAGAGTATGCTCTTCCAATTATAAGAAATAACTCTAAAAAGAATAAGTATACTCATATAGGACACATATCCGTATAACACAGGTTTGAACTTAGCTAAACATTTTGGAACTTCTCATTAATTCATTATTGAAGAGATGAATTCACAGCATGCGAAACATAACAATAAAATTACGACTAGTCGGTTTTTGATATGTAAACCCTAAAAGTGAAAATGCTATCTTTTTTTCATTATGGTTCAGAGATTTAGGGCACCATTTACAATTCCCAAAAATATGGAAGATTTAGGATACTACAGAAAGACCTAGTTTAACATTACAATTGAAAACAAGCTAATCCCAAGCCATTAGGATTCACAGTAGAATTTGATATCTTATTTGGATGACACTCGCAACTAAAATTGAGATTTGTGATCAGTGGCTGCTCAAATTGAAAGAGACATTACATTTATTTGTTGATAGTTCATCTTCGATAAATTCCTCCAATCAGCGTTTAGCTTATGAACCACGATTTAAGCATAAGGCAACCACTAAGTAGCTTATTAACAAATTAAAAGCTAAAAAATTAAATATAAATTGAAATAATAGTTTTTCCTTAAATCTTTTTGCAATATTTTTAAATCGGAAAAGAAATTAAAAGAAAGAGGAAAATGAACCTGGAGTTGAGAAGAGGGCTTGGTTTTCAAATACAAACAATCCCAAAGAGCACTCCATTTTCCATAGCAATTATCCAAAACTCCTTCTCTGTAATACTGTTGCAATTGATGAACCGGAGCTGCCCAACGAATTATCGAATCAATTCATACAAAAAAAAATTGAAATTGGTAAAAAGAAAAGGGAAATTAGAGAGAGGGAGGTATACAATAGCAAAACCAGAGAGCGTCGAAGCATTTAGTGCAGGACAAGCGACGTTGAGAGACAGAGGATTCCTTTTCGGCACTCATCTTTCTTCTCCTTCAATCTTGCGCGCTGGCGTCGAAATTATGTCTTTGGGTTGTAGTTGGGCTTAGGCCCAAACACCATTATTGGGAAAAAAAAATTGAAAATGGAAAAATCATTCTGATAGTAGAAAGGGATGGATTTCAAAAGGTTTAATCACAAATTTGGTGACTACCATTTATATGTTTTGTCAAAATAGTTCTAATTATATTTTTCAGTCTTTATTGGCCATCAATTCTTGTTCTTTTTTTCAATTTGTTTTTTTGAACAGGTTTGATGATTTGTTAATGGAATGATGTTAAATTTCATACGTGGAATATTTTTAATGAGCTGTAATTTATTACTTCGATAACCCAATAAATAATTACATATGGAAAGTAATAAAATAAATATTTCATGAAGTTTAAAAAAAAAAGCTCTTAATTTAAAGAAAATGTATGCATTCTTTGAAACCAATTAATAAACAAATGTATGTATTCTTCATTTCACGTTTATTTTTTTTAAATTAATAGTTATTTTTTTTAGATAATAACACCTTCAGTATTTTTAGTTTGATTTATTAATTATCTTTTTAAAACCTCTTAGTAAACAAATATATGCATTCTTCATTTTGAAATATTTTTTTAGATAATTAAGTTTATTTTCTTTAAATTAAGAATTATTTTTTAATTTCATGTATGATTTATTTATTTCATTATTTTTCACATGTAATTATTTTATTGGATTACCTAAGTAATACATTACATCTCATTAAAAATATTCCACATCATCCACTTTAATTTTTTTTAATAGTACTTTCATCAAATCTATTAGAAAAAATAGTTTGAAAAAAAGCAAAAAGGTTGATGGCTAAAAAAGGCTAAAAAATACAATTAGGACCATTTTTATAAAATATGTAACTGTTAGTGATCAAATTTGTCATTAAGCCAATTTCAAAATTATGAAGGTATTTTGATATAATATAAATATGGTATAAGATTTGGATATGATTTAATTGCATATATAAATTTTATATTTTGGTTAAATTAAACACCTGAAATATTTAATTTGTTTTCAATTGTTTTGGATTATTAATTTGAATCATGCTAATTAAGCTTGAAATTGTTGGACTAGATTGTAACAAATTACAAAAACAAGTTGTATAATATTAATTTTAAACAAGATAATGATGCATTAATGTATAATATAAATATTTTAAGCATAATATAGAATATCTGTCACTAATTAATAAATTTATTGTCGTACATAATATTTACCATCTCTATACGATTTTACTATCTTCTTTAAAAGTTTTAACAACAAAGGGTCTACGTATATCAATATGTGTCATTTTAAGAAGTTGAGTAATTTTTTTTGGCACTTTCTTTCTATGTTTGTCTTACTTTTCCTTAACACAATTCACACGTACACTAAGATCAGTCAAATCTAGATATGATAGAATCTCATTCTTCACTAATCTTTTAGTCTTTCTTTGGATACATAATCCAAATATTTATGTCACAAGTAAGCAGAATTTTCATTTACTATACCACGTTTAATTTTAACATTATTATAACCAACAAGCAATGATTTCATAACAGTATTATCTAGTTTCAATTTATATATACTATCAATGAGGTTTCAGGTCCTATAATAGTTTTGTTCTTAAATAAATTGAAACAGTAATGTCTAAACTTAACATTAAACCCAAAAACATCAAGTTTCGAAATAGAAATAATATTCATAAAAGGCCTGGAATAAGTTTAAGTGATAGTTAGTATTAAAGACTAAATGGTAAATCTTTATGCCTTCAATTGGAGCCTTCATCTGCTTCCTCTCATATGGGAAATCCTAAATTGGATTTGTGGTTTAGATCAAAAAGAAACCATGAATCGTCATCCCTAATAGTTTTCTGATGCCTAGAGGAGTTGTTTGGGCTATAAGTTTGTTGCCCTCCTGAGTATGGTTGATTCGAGAAGTCTCTTCTAAGCTATCTCTAAGTGGTGGTGTACATTGTCTAGATTGCCAAAGTTTCTTAAGGTTCATTGAAGTTCTCGTTGAACATGAGTGTTTACTCTCTATATTTCATCACTTTCAGTGAACCTATGAGCCATCTCATAAAAGAATAATAGCTTCATAGGTGGTTTGCTGACTAAATTATACTTCAAAAATTTATGATTAATACCTAACATGATGACCTGAATTGCAAAATATTTTGGTACATCTTTGGTGATCATTGTTGTTGTGTTGAATCTCTTTACAAAATCTCTCAAGAACTATCTTCTTAATGTTTGATTGACACCAAGTACACTAGTGAATGTTGAAGACTTTTGTTGGCTAAAACCTATTCATAAACAAGTCCACTAGTTGTTTAAAATTAAAGATAAAGTGTTGTAGAAGTGCCAAATACCAAGCTTGTGTTAAGTCTTTTAAGGTCATCGAGAACGCCTTGTATTTTACTTCACTTGAATCGCCCAAGCTATTCATATGGTTGGTATAATATGCTAAATGACCTAAGGATCCCCACGTCAATTATAAAGCATCTTGGGGAACATGGTGGCGAAGTATCTCAACAGTCAATGGTTCATTGGTATATTTTTTGGGTAAGCCAGATGATTCTAAATTTTTATAGTCTTGCATTTCCTTCCTTAAACGTTGTATCTTCTCCTCAAATATATATTCATTAAATTGCCAGCTTTGAATTTTACTATTATCCTCAGGACCAGTTACTCTCCGGTACCACGTTGTTGCTTGTAGGTAGAGTGAAATGTCTTATCCTCCTATTCTTAGGGGTTTTGCCTCTAGGGTTTTCCGACCGCCCCTAGCTTTTTGATAATCTTTTCATTTTTTCATTCATTATATCAATTTGTCTCTTTCTTTCTAACTTTTCTTAGATAAACTTCTATTATTCCTCATATATCCTTTGTTGAGAGGACAATTGTTGCTCAAGTGCCTTCATGTTCTCTTGCATTTCGATAAATTATTAGGATCTTGACTACGGATTTTGAGAACTTTGATTGGGTGAAAGGCATTGGTATGACCATGAAGGTAGTAACTATAGTACCATGGTGGAAGTATTGGTAATATTGTTAGTTGGGGTTATACTATGCATGCAAGCGTTCCTTTGCAGTTTAGGTCATGCTTGTTTGGCCATGGCTAGCTATGTAACACCCCACACCCAGCCTATCCACCTTATCTGGGTATGGAGTATCACAATTGAATCTATACTTAATTTTTACTAACTTAACTGCTATAAAACAGTCTAATAATAAAACCTATCAAATAATGAAATTTAACATAATACTTTTTTACAACTAAGTCTTTAAGTCGTTAAGTGTTGGGTCTCTCAAATATTTGTTCTAAATCCATCTATTTGTGCACAAAGAAATTCTTAAAATTTTTCTGAAAACTGATTGTCCTAAAAATCCAGATTCTCAGTGTGCTATTTAGCTTTGCTGTTAATAATTTTGAGGTGAATCCTCCAATGCATGACTCTATCTTCCTGCGATCCCCGTTCTTAGAAACATCTAGCTTGGTCCCTCTTCTAAGTCCTCAATCAACCTCGTAAATCTTAAGAACATCAGCCACACTACTATAATTTCACATGAATTTAATGAGTTCCTTCACTAGGTCACACATAAATAAACCCTATCGCACGGGGGTAACAAATGCAAAATAAAGTAAACTTAAATTAACTCCCTGCTCGCTCAAAGTAGATGTTCTTTATCAGGGTGGCAGATTCCACCTAGTCCTAATGGTTAAAAAATTATAGCAAGAATGAGTAATTGGCCTAATGGTTAAAAAATAATGAGTTTGTTTTTGTGACCCAAGTTCGATTCCCATTGCTTGCAAATTTCTTTTCTTTTAAGCTTGTGCCACCCACCCCTTGTAAGTTGTCAGATTTCAATCTGACTCAAACACTGGAAAATTTGATTAACTTGAATATTAAAAAATCATCTCAATTATCTAAAAGTTGTTAATTTTTTTAAATATTAAACTAATTTTGTGTTGAGATTTTTTTTCTTTGTTTCCCTTTTTACCCTTTTTATCATCCCCCTCTAGTGCTCCCCTTTGTTCTCTGTTTTCTTTTTCTTTTTCTCCTCATTCCTTATGCCATCACCACTATTATACACCATTGTGTCACTCATTTTTCACCTTCTTCTTTCATTTGTTTTTATTTTTCTGCTTATCATTCTTTTTTTTTAAGTTGAACCTTGTTGTTTTTTTACTGTCATTGCCACACCTATACAGCCTTTTTCTCCTCTATTGTTGCCGTCCCAATGAGCCACCATCTTTGTCATTGCCACCCTTCTGATTCGTTTCCCTTATTTTTCATTTTTTTCTATCGTCAGATCTGAACAAGTAGTGTAAGTGCAAAATTTTTTCAGTTAATTCATTCGAATCTAAGTAGTTTCCTCTTCTTTTATATTTTGTTATGGCCGAATGGTCCATGGCATGGTAAAATCTCACATATTTCATTCCCTTTGTGTTTAGTTGGTTCAAGGTTTAGATCCAAACCATTTGGATCAGTCGTAACTTTGGTAAATTGTTCGTAACTCTATCGTAAACCTGATAAGGTGAGTGTTAACTTTCTAATTCAGATCTAAAATTTTGGGTGATATAATTGCTTTAGATGAACCCTATATGGGTAATAGGGGTTGAGTTTTTATAAATTATCTCTGTTGTGGACATATATAATCGAGTTCTAGTCAGATCTGAGCCCTATGAGTTACAAATTTAAGTTAGTGCTTCGTATTTACACTTAATAGGTGTGGGTCTTTCCTCTATGTCTAATTAGTTTGGAAATCATATAATATGTATTTAAATGATAAATTTATTTGTTGGTTTTGGCTTGGACGAATAGCCTAAGTGCAATTAAGTAAAATGTCAAGCAAGGTACGTAATCAATTAGAAAGCTCAATTGTTAAAGGCCCTATTTAGGTCCAATAAAATTGTGTATGACTTGTGCTACGCATTGGTTGATTGTATGATTGATATGCCATATCTTTGATTTTTTAGTCTATGATGAAATTGTGTATTGAATGCTTGTATAGCATGCCATTGTTACAATTAAATGAAAAGTATGCAAAGTATATATTGATACTGAATATTGACATGCATGTTAAACATGCCATTGTACCAAAATGTTTACTAAAAGCATTATGTGCTTACTAATTGTATGATATATTGCATTTGGATGGGGTGGGTATTTGTGGTTGACGGAGGAATTTCGTAAAGAAGTGGCAGCATTTAAAGTCCGTAATATTGTTGTCAATGCACTGCACCAGAATACCGAAGAGATTGGGTGATTTATTGCATTTTACTGACAACTTCTCTGTATTTTACTCGTAATTTTATCTGCAGATTGTTATTGGTGGTTTTAACCATATCAAGCTTAGGTCCTTACTGTTTGGAGTTCCGATGATGAGTTCTGGAAAACTCGTGTGTGTAGCAGATAGATGGGTAGAATTATTTCACTGTAACATTGAGTATGCCATATTCATATGATGTTATGCCATGATAAATTGATTGGACTGTTATATTAATTGTGTGCCTATTTGACTAATTGAATGCTTTTATTGCTTAGACTAACACTAGGCTTTTAAAGCTCACCCCTTAGTTTATTCTTTACAGATAACCCTCATGATTAGGCTCAGACTCAACATACAAAGGCCTTATCTCGGACTTTCTAGTAATAAATTTTACTTAATTACTCTATTTATTTTATTATTTTTATTTTAGGACTATAATTTTTATTTAAGTATGGACTATGGTATGGGATATGTTTAACTGGGATTTTGCATGCATGATTTTTTGACAAAAAATGAAAAAAATTTAAAAATCGACCTAATGTGACATAAAAATATGAACTTTTCTACAAAAATCAAATGCAATACTTTTCCCGCCGCGTAATGGTTAAACAAAGGTTTTAAAAGGGGTTTTCTGAAGAAATTAGTCTTATTTCAAACGACACAACCTTTTCATAAATTGAACTTAACAATAGATGACCTAACAAACTGATATTTTTAACAAGCTTTATGTAATCACGCTAAGTTTTCTGAAAATTTAACAAAATAGCGATTTTACAACTAGGCTTTTTACTTAACCATTTCGGTGGCTAATATAACTTTTAGGATTCAGTAATAATGTCTAGGCCAAGTTTGAGAGGTTACAACTTTCTTCTGGTCGGACTCTCCACTTAACTGTATACCTAATACCTTACCATATCAGCGAGTCTTATCCCTACTTCTCGTTTTCCTCCCTTCATTCACCTCGCATACAAGGTGTTTGTTAGCCTCTAACTTGCTTAGTTACACGCCTATTTTCCCAAATTATTTCTCCGTATTAGTTTTCTCGCATTTCCGTCCAAGGGTTCTTAGAACCTATCTACCTTCCTTGGCGAACTGCTTTGGTCGAACCAATCCCTGGTGGACTCCATCTCTCTATGCTATAGTCCCGAAGGACTCATTAACATTTCCATATTTTGTTGTCTTACAGCAGACCTTACCTTTCTAGTGAACCTATTCTCGTTCCATCCTACTGATACAAGTGCTAGGATTACTTTCAGTAACCCGCCTTATACATAGAACTAAACTGGGACCTCACCTATCTCATGTGTTAAACAGCTGACTTATTGTCTTAGCAGGCCATCACTCATAAGACTATACTAGTCTCCCATCTTACTTGCTCGTTTCCTCATTACGAAGCTAAGATTATGGTGGCATAACCGCACTAGACTTTCCTCAAAAAGAAATAGTCTTAACAGACATTCTGTCCCTTAGAGAGAATCATTATCCTATGAGTGAAATTCTCGTCCTTCTCACGAGATTGCTTCTCGCGTACAATTTCATTGAACTCTCCCGGTTGGCTCTTTATTGCGGAGCCTTATTTTTTATCTTTGGATAATTTTCCTTTTTACACTTCTATAATTAGGCCAGCTTTCACACTACCTATCTTCCTCTAATTCTTGTTAGGTCTTTGTCCATGCTTTTTCAGCTTTTACATTTATCCTTATCATTTTCTCTTAACTTTTCTTCCACCTACATGATTTCTAATACTTGGTGCACTGGCCAAATACCCCTTACTTGAGGTCCTAACGTACTTTCCACATTTGTTCTATGGCGGACTCAAGGGTTGTCGTAGTCAAACTAGGGTCTTTTGCCTTTCTCATCTATTTTCCCTTGTCTTGGCGAACAGTTCTTATGTTTATTGTCCCAGCGGACGTTATCTTGTGTTTGCTGTCCTAGCGGACTTATCTATGTCTGTGCTTACTATCCCAGTGGACTATCTCTGTTCAATGCTTACTGTCCCAGTGGACTACCTCATGATGTCATGGAGTCTTTCACCCATGGTCTTACTCGTCATACCTGGCTGCCATAGCATCTTTCATCTAAGGTTTTACACAGTATACCTTGTACCATGCTACCATGACATCTTTCATCTATGGCCCTACACTACGTACCACATACTAGATAGCTATAACATCTTTCATTTATAGTTTTACGCCATATACCATCGTTACGGTGTCGCACCAAAAGACTAATCGATACTGCTTTCGTGGTAAATATCATTCCATGATTTTTATTTCTCGAATCCTCTTCTCATTACCTTCTTTACACCACCTAACATTGATGCTCGAACAACGCAATGTTCCCTCTGTAAGGCCCGGAGCTTAGCCCGAGACGATATCTAATAGGTTCACTCCCCATTTCTCATCCTAATCTTCATTTATATCCTTAACGATTTTTCCCACAGTCATGCAATGCATACACATATCATCACATTTCAAGTTTATACAAACATGGCATACTTAAATGACGTAGACCATAATAGTAAATTTGGAGTTTGAAACTCACCTGAAGCTTCATCGTCTCTATAACTTATCTTTCTCAAACGCCAGAGCTTCTATTCTCCTAGCAGCTAAGTATTTTAACCAAAAATCATGGGTTATACTAAATATTCTCAGCTTAACCCACTTTTCTAGAAACATACAGAGCCTACTTTTCCCTACTTTTCTAGAAACGCCATAACTTCATTCTACACACACAGAAGGGCTAAAAATCTTACAAAATTATTGGTTTCCCTACTTTCCATCTCCATCCTCATGAAGTCTGCTCCATGCAGAGCCTTTCCTAGTTTTTCCTTCTTCAGAGCAACCGAAGAAGATGATGAAGAAAAGAGAAAAAGAAACAGAATCAAGAAGAAAATCATCCCTGGGAGCATGTCCCAGCTATTTATAACCCTTCCTGTGTTATTACCAACCTCATGAAAACTGTCTATAGCTAATTATTATGTTTCCTACTAAGGAACTAACAGCTTCCATCCTAATCGAACAAGAATTGGTCCTCAACTTTGTCCAAATTAGTTTTTAATTTTCTCATTTCTTTCAATAGAGGCCGAAACTTGCGGCCTCTTGTAATTTAGTTCCCCTATTATCTCAAATTTTTGGGTTATTAGGAATTCGAGTGTTACAAGTTGTATCTCTTTGGGGATTCTGTTGATCACCACAAAGGTTATGCTCATTGGTTGAGTGAACACTAGGGTCTAGATTTGCCATTACAGTTCACACTCATCGCAGCAAATTTTTAACAAGTGGAATCAATAAGGAGAAGTAGGAGGTGGTAATGAAGGCGGTTTACCCTTTGCTGGGGCAAAGAGTCGCTGTGCTTGGTTTAGTTAAGGGAAGTCGAGAATGAGTGAGCGAGAGGGATGGAAGGAATGATGGAAGCAGAAGACTCTACGTGTTTGGTTCTATGTGTACAATGATTTCTTTGTTGTTGTAAATGGGCTTACACACAAGAGATAAAAGATGTCATGCGTCTTAAGCTTGCTAGCGATGAGGTTACATCTTGTCTCCTTCTAATGGCGGTGATACGACATTTTAGGATGGTCAAGCAATCAATGGTCCTAAAGTTTTATGTACTCTTAATAGATATGGCTTAGTGAGAGTTGGCCATGGTGTTACTTGATGTCTAAAGTCTGCTTGGTGTGAGGTTAGCCTAGAACAAATGTATGGTATAAGTTTAACTACTAAAGACACGTGTAGGAGCTTATAAAGGTGGTGCAATAAGCTTAATATCTTATTTGAATACATTCGTAATTAAAATTGAGATTTGTAATTAATGGCTGCCATATTACATATGTAATTGTTTATAGTTTATCTTCAATCATGCCACTAACATGATTTAACATGAACATAAAATGTAATTTTATATATATAATATTTTAATATTTAAAATTTAATGATGAAAATAAAATATCATAATGTACATGGTTAAGGATATTTCCATCAATCGACTCGTATTTTTGAGAAAATAAAATACAGAGTTTGTCATTATTGTATGACCAACGGATTGGTGTGAATGGCTGCTGTAACATGGTTGACTTGACACCATACCCAAAGAGGTAATATTTTATTTATTTATATAAGTATATTAGTTTATAATTCCTCATCTTGGAGACCTAAATTCCAAACCCATCTTTCATTCTTCTTCATTGTTTTTGGTATCGAAATCCCAGAGAGAAAGAGGGAGAGATGGGTAGTTTGGGAAACAGTGCAAACTCCAAAGCGGTACATGAAGCTGGAGAAGATGATTATGATCACCACAAGCACCTTTCTCCTACTCATCAACAGCTCGATGCTGGTGCTCTCTTTGTTCTTAAATCCAAAGGTGTATTCACTATTCTATTCTACTATTTTCTCTTTAATTTCCAACCATGTCTTATAATTTATGATCATTGCTTTGATTTGATTTGCTTTTCAAGAAAAGTCTTCGACTTTCTTTCTTTGTTTTTTTTCTGGCTCTCCCTTTTTCTCTCTTTCACCACTTTTTGTCTTCTTATATCATAGACACAAACTCCAACACTTCTTATTTCTTATTCTTTATGGAGTTAATATTCAATCATATACCATCGATAAATTTAATGTTATCACATCAAATAAATTTTAAAATTTCTTCCTAATATGTCATTATGTTATATATTAATATATAGGAAAAGGTAAATTATATCCAAAGTTATTATACTATTAGTTAATTTACGTTTTAGTCTTTTAATTATAAAAAGTTATAAAATAGTCATTAAATTATTTGAAAGTTTTCATTTAAATCATTGAACTATTAAAATCGCCATTGAATGACATTTTCTATTCGCACCACCTGCACTAAATGAAAGCTCTATTTCCTTTTCTTTTTTACAGTTCAGTCTTTTTCATAAATCAACTTTGAAAGTCACGAATTTACGAATCAAAATCCAAACAATTTTCTTTTTCGATCCCTGACATTAACTATCAGATAAGTACTGATTTACCGTACTGATCATCAAATCATTGATTGGAACTCGCTAGTTGCAATATTTAAAAAAAATTAACAGCTCAATGACTTAAATAAAAATTTTCAAATAATTCATTGACTTAAATGAAAACATTCAAATAGTAACATTACCATTTTATAACTTTTAAGTTAATATAAATCCTTTCCTTATATGATATAGTTCATAATAAATGCACCGATGAACATGCATGAACTCTTGGTTTTTTTGGAATATTACTCTTTTTTTATCATAAAGATTTTATGAGATTGAAGACTTATAATTTAAAACCAAAAATTCAGCGTATTATATCATTGACCTTTAATTTAATTTATTTCTATTATTGTCTTATTTATCAACTGGTAAAATTTAGAAATGTGTTGAAAGATGGTAAAAAAGAAAATAGGAACTCAAGCTTACGTAGCCAAGTGAAGTCTGAATTGTTTAATTAACATGTTTTAATTGAATGTATAGGATCATGGCTGCACTGTGGTTACCACTTGACCACATCAATTGTTGCACCAACGCTTCTCAGCCTCCCATTTGCATTCACATTCCTCGGATGGGCTGTCGGAATTATAAGTTTGGTGGTCGGAGCTTTGGTCACTTTCTACTCTTACAATTTGCTGTCTCTTGTCCTTGAACACCATGCTCAATTGGGTCGCCGACATCTTCGCTTCAGAGACATGGCCAATGACATCTTGGGTAACCACTCTCCCCTCTTACAAATATTTCCAAACTACTTCACACTTTCTTTTGGGTAAATTACCAATAAAAGCCCCCTTTTCTAAATTACCGAAATGGGTCAGATCTTAAATTAATTACCAGAATGGACCTATTTCCCTCAAAACGCGTTCACGTCAGCGCGTTGTCAGGTGACAAAGCAGGAAAACGCTTTCTTGAGGAAGCGTTTTCCCCGTGTCTGTTTGGTTAGGGTTTTGGGGTTTTTGGGTTTAGGGTTTTAAAGAAAAAAATAAATAAATATGAGTTTAGGGTTTAGGGTTTCTTAATTAAATTAATTATAATTTTTTTAAAATTAGATTAGGGTTTCGTTTTTATGGTTTTTAAGGAAAAAATTAAATAAATTAGAGCTTAAGGTTGCTTGAGTAAATTAATTATAAATTTTTAAAAAATTAGATTAGGGTTTAGTGTTTAGGATTTTTAAGGAAAAAATCAAATAAATTAGGGCTTAGGGTTTAGGGTTACTTCAGTACATTAATTATAAATTTTAAAAAAATTAGATTAGGGTTTAGGGTTTAGGGTTTTTAAGAGAAAAATTAAATAAATCAGGGTTTGGGGTTTAGGGTTACTTAATTAAATTATTGTTTAATTTAAAAAAGCTCCCACGTGGACGCTCTTTTGCTACAGTAGTTCGTGAAAAATAATTTTGAAAAGACGTTTCTGAGTAAATAGTGTCAAAAACGCTTTAAGCAAGACGCTTTGTCAGCAAAATTATTGAAAGAAGCTCCCACGTGAACGCTTTTTTGCTACTGTAGTTCCTGAAAGAATAATTTTGAGAAGACGTTTCTAAGCAAATAGTGTCAAAAACGCTTTAAGCAAGATGCTTTGTCAGCAAAAGTACTAAAAGAAGCTCCCACGTGGACGCTCTTTTGCTACAGTAGTTCCTATTTGGCCTAAGGCTATAAATGAGCCAAATTTTTTTCTCAGGTTGCATAAGTTACAGCCAAAAAAAATTAGAGAGGCTAAGAATGATAGAAATTGAAGATGAGTGAACATATTAGTGCTGTTATTTACTATGATGGTGAGGTTCGTCACACCAAGAACGGTGTTATTTTTTATCAGAAAATACAGTGCGACTAGTTTTTAACCAGAACATATATTTGAAAAAACTTCGTAAAAGAATTAGGCGTAAAATATTCAGAACGACGCCAACGAAATTTTTGTCTATTAGGTATCGATTTTGTGCTTCTGTTGATCCGGTGACATATGAATCGTCTGACATCAAAGGTGCTCATAGCTTGGAGGCAATGGTGCAGACTCATCTCGCTAGTGGAACACCCTATATTAAGTTATATGTACAATTTACATCGCCAAATGATACACTTACGACTGTCGTTCAAGAGGTATACACGACCCCTGCCCGACACTCCGTTAGTGGGTTACAACAGACGGAACCACCTGTGTTTGGTAGCGGTATGGAATACACAACCCCTGCACGACACTCTGTCAGTGGATGGGACATGCACCTCGATGGGTCGATGTTTGATGCTGGAAATACGTACTGAGAAACAACATCAACTTCTAGTGGTTAGCAATCTACATCCAATTTGGGACGTTATGAAATGCCCAGAAGAATGGATGATATATTCCCTACGACGTCCACCGGTGAAGGGACCTCGTACGTTGCAGATGATGGTGGGTTAGAAGATGACTTCGATGTAGATCCACCTAAAGAGCCCAGGCCCGATGGTGCAGAAGTTGCAATATTTTTTGAACCGGGGCCTATTCCAACCGAACCTGAAGATGTTGAAGGGGGTTTAGATGAAGAAGAAGATCCACGATTCAGGGCATACTCGCCTCCAGCCCACATGCATAATGTCAATCTATCTGCAGATGATACGCTGGAGTTTCCAGATCTACCACACAGAATGTGTGATCGTACAAGTTCGTTATTAGATTCAGGTGAATTTGAAGTTGGTAAGAAGTTTTCCAATAAGGATAGTTTTATTGGTGCATTGAAATAACATAGCATCAATAACAGCATTAACTACCATGTGGTTAAATCCAAATCTGATAAGTTTGAGATGAAGTGTGCAGTGCAAGACGGTACATGTTCATGAAAAATCTACGCCTCGTTGATGAAAAAGATAGGGTTGTGAAAGATAAAAAAGTATAAAGGTCCACATATATGTGTTGCAGGTACAGTATTTAGGGTTTTTGAATAATACTGTTATTATGTAATGTTGCATTATTTAACGTACTTCGTTGACAGATATTTCACAAGATCATCCCAAGATGGACTTAGCTATATTAGTTAGCTTAGTACTACCACGATGAAGGCAGATCTTAGGACTTCAGTGTCAGTCTTAATTGCCAATATTCGTAGCCAAATGGGGTACATGTCCTCTTATCGCAAGGCTTGGATAGCTAAGCAGAAGGCGTTTGAGAAGATGCATAGTGGGTGGGACGCTTCATATAATGAAATATAGCAGTGGTGTCAAGTGCTAGAGAGATACGTCCCAGGTTGCATAATAGACCTTGAAACGGAACATACGTACTACAACGATCAATTGCTCCGTGGATGCCAAGTGTTCAAATGTCTGTTCTGAACCTTTAAGCAATGTCGAGACGCATTTCTATACTGCAAGTCATTGGTACAAATTGACAGTACCTTTATGCTTGGTAGATATACCCATCAACTATTGCTAGTAGTGGCACAGGATGCAGTGGAAGAATTCTTCCAATTGCGTTTGCAATAACACCGAGAAAGTCAGCTGATGACTGGGATTTCTCTCTATCTAAGTTAAGGAGGCATGTGTATTTAGTCTCTATTAATATAATTTCGTTTGTCATTTTGAATTTATTCTAAATGAAAGAGTGGTATGTAATATTCGTTATAAACTTATATTGGCAGGGTATGAAATAAGTAAAGACCGTTTTCATGATATGTTGGCAGTTTTGCGTTCAGTTAACGACGAAGGCACGGACTACCTCTGTAACATACCTTTCGAACAGTGGACAAAGCATACGACGGCGGCCTACGATATGGTCATATGACCTCAAACCTGGCTGAATGCATAAATTCAATTCTAAAAAGAACGCGCCATTTACCGATAACATGGTGTTACGAGAGACATATTTTCGTTTAGCGGCCCTATTTCCAAAGCAGCGAGTTATGTAGGCCAAATACAGGGAGGCCACGTATGGTGCAGGAAGGTATTGTAAGAAATTAACAAGGCGAAGGCGCGGGCGAACACCATGCACACAGTGTGTCACGAGCGAGACAACTTATGGTTTCGTGTGATGAAGTTTGACAGACCGCACCAAGGTGTTATTGGCGGGCAATATCGTGTACACTTGAGAAATAGGACTTGCGACTGTGGGATGTTTGACACACTTCGTTATCCATGCGCTCATGTAATTGCAGCTTGTCAGAATCTCCGTCTGGATCCCATGAGCTATGTCGATGAAGTGTTCAAATTAGAATACATGTACAACGTCTGGAGACACGTATTCCCACCAGTCTCAGATGAACGTAAGTGGTCGTCTGTATCGATCGCTTCTTTTAAGCTATTACCGGATAGAGAATTGCGTCGCAAACTAAAGGGTCGGCCTTGTTCGACTAGAACACGTAACAATATGGATATCCGAGAAACAACCAATCAACAGAAGTTGTACGGATGGTGTAGGAACCCAGACCATACAAGTAGATCATGTCCAAATCGCAATAGTTGATAGTTGTAGTAAAAACCTATGTTGTATTATTTATATTTTATTACATCAAATAATATAGAAATATTCAAAATATTGCCTTATTTAAAAGAATTTCTATTTTATTAAAAATATAAATGTAAATTACAATTACTTTATTCAAAACAACCTTTTATTTTATTACATGAAATAATATAGAAATATTCAAAATATTGCATTATTTAAAAGAATTTCTATTTTATTAAAAATATAAAAGTAAATTACAATTACAATTACTTTATTCAAAACAACCTTCTATTTCATTACATGAAATAATATAAAAATATTCAAAATGTTTGTACAAATATATTAAAATAAAATCAATCTCCGTGCCCACCAGATTCAGTGCCACATGGAGGTCGTCGACAGTTACGCGTTGGATTCCTTCTTTGTCCAGCTTCCGGTGGGGGTTGTAGTTGCTCCGGCTGGAATTCTGGTTCCTCCGGTAGAGGATCTGGTTGTCGGTGTTGGGAGGATGACCCACCGTGATAGAATAGTGACTGTGGAGGTGTTTGCATCACCGATGGCGAAGGTGTTTGAAACCCATAAGGTGATGGGGATTGGTAAAACGAAGTAGGGGTGTGCAAAATTTGGGTAAAACCGAAAAGATTCTGTTAACCAACCAAATTCGGTTAAACGGTCAGTTAACCAAATTTTTCGGTCAGGGGTCAATTAATTAGTTTTTGATTTTTCGGTTAACGATTAATTCAGTTCGAAACCGGTCGGTTAACTGAATTTTTTGGTTTAACCAAAAAAATTAATAAATAAAATTATAATATATAAATAGGCTCACTATTCATCTAAACCCAATCCAAACCCAAGTATTCAACCCAACCCAATCATAAAAATTACAAATAATTTAATAAATAAAAATAAAATTCTAAAACTAAAACTAAAACTAAAGTTTAAAAGTCTAGAAATAATTTAATTATGTAGTGATTCAATTCGATTAATTCGGGTAATTCAGTTAATTTGGGTAATTCGGTTAATTCAGGTAATTCGGTTAATTCGGGTAATTAGGTTAATTAGGTTAATTTTTAACCAAAAATAAAAAAACATATAATTTTCGATTAATTTGGTTAACCGATCGAATTAACCGAAAAAATTTTGGTTTGGTTAATTTTTTTGAAAAAATTTCGGTTCGGTTAACGGTTAAAAATTTTGAAAGGTCGGTTAATTTGGTTAATGTTATTTCGGGTCGGTTAACCGAATGAACACCCCTAAAAAGAAGAGCTCCTCGACGGCCTCTCGTGCGATCCCTCGTGCGACGGTGGCTTATAGATCGGCGGTGAACCGGGCCATGGATTCCAACCTGCCATAGGACTAGAAAAAGAAAACATATAAGGGTTAGGATACATAAAAATGGCTAGGATACGCACTTGGCATCATCTAAAAAGGCTATGCTGTGGGTGCTGTTGTTGGGCCTGGTGATCGTATAAGCGCTGTTGATGGGCCAAATGATTGTGTGGGCGTTGTTGATGGGCCTGCATTGTCGTCCCTTCTTCTTGGATTTAAAGGGCTACGTCGTTCCCTTTGGACACGCAATTACCGCCGCCTCTCCTCTTCCGACAATAAATATGGCTTGCCTTTGATCCTAAACCATTACATGTATTATGGCACGCACGCTAACTCTGGAATGATGATCGGTTCCCGAGTAGGTATATAATCATACCGATCTTTCCACATTTCGATATAGTATGACCAGAATCTCGAACAATTCGTATGCAATTGCCTTAAGTTAATTTTGTGATGATCATCCAACACCTTAGGTGCCACGGGAATCAGTTGTCGGAATCTAAATTACCGTAATACTCTATCTGACTGGTGCATCTCCACGATCGTAAAGTTGATCAATGGGACTTTCACATGCCAAGCGTTTGGATTTTGGAAGTATTCATCTGGAATTACTGCCCGAATTGCTGGATCCTCGTATGGTGTCCATTGAAACTATATGAACACGATGGAAATATTAGTTATATACTAAATACTAAATACGAATCGATTATCTCATTATGTATATATAATTTATTTAATACTTACTTGTACTTCCGACCGTTAGTCTAATAGAAGTCGTATAACTTCAAGAGAGGTAGGTAATCTAGAATAATTTGCCGAATGGTTCCACCTAATTAAATAAATTTTTAGCATACTATTATATTTTAAATCTATGTAATAATTGTAAAATCTAATATAAAATTTACATCGTTATGAGTGGGAATGTATATGAGTGGTCCACTCGATGATGTAAAAATGGAAAGCGAAACCGTGCCCATGATTACAGTAGTGATAGACAACCTCCGATTTTCGCTTTATTCAGTCGCGTCGCCCCGTACATCTCTCGGTACAATGTTGCCAACACGGTAGACCCCTAACTAAATTCACCAGCTGCTCTAAAATCAACGAGTTTCAGCAGTCATCTCAGATGTATAAGGTTCCGTGATAAGTCCGACATCAGATAACCTCCAATTATTTCAAGAATATATGCCCGAGCATATCGTATTCTTTCTAGTTCAATAGAATCATCATTCGGCTCCAGAAATGTGTCTCATAACCAGCCCATCTCGATCCGACCTCTGTTAATATTATCTGGAATAGCACCCAAAAGCCCGTAGCATACCGCTCTTCAATCACCAGATTGAACGGACCCGGTGACTGCGTACCCGTCCACTGGCAATCCCAATTGCAAATTCATGTATTTCAAAGTGATAGTACACTCTCCACATGGAAGATGGAATGTGTGTGTCTCGGGTCTCCACCTCTCTTGGGTCTCCACCTCTCTTGGGTCTCCACCTCTCTATCAACGCACTAATGAGTTTCGGGTCCAACTTGCATCCCCGGCCTATTGTCGCCATGTGCCAAAAACCCGCTTCCCGCAGGTAATTCTCTATCAACGGTGATGGAGGACCATGCATACTACAGATATAGCATTGCAATATCCGATCTACAGACTTTTATAAGAAATAATAAAATAAAAATTATTTAAAATTGCATAAATGAAAAAATCTTAAATAATATTTAAAAATTAAATTTAACACTTACCATTTTCATTTGTTCGACGGATATGTGTTTATCATTGAGACGAATTAATTTTTCGGCCATTGCTAACACGATCAAATTTTTATGATTTAAAAAAATAAATTCAAAAAAAAAATTAGAGCTTTTTTGAAAAAAATAAAGAGAGCTTTGAGAGGAAATTGAGAGAAATTTGAGAGAATATTGAAAGATTGAAGATAGAAAGGATTTAAGTGTGAAAAAAATGAAAGTGGGGGTTTTTATAGTTTTTTTTTTTACCGTTGGGGGTACCAACGACTATTTTTTTGACCGTTGGTACTGTAGCAGACACGGGAAAAACGCTTCCTCCAATAAGCACCTATTCCACGTGGACACAAAGCGCGCCCTCAAAGACGCGTTTTCTGTCCATGTGAACAAAGCGCTTCCTTGAAGAAGCGTTTTCCTGCTTTGTCACCTGATAACGCGCTAACGTGGACGCGTTTTGTGGGAAATAGGCCCATTTCGGTAATTTAAAAAAAAGGGGCTTTTATTGGTAATTTACCCAACTTTTTTTTTTGTCTTTTTTCTAAATTTGTGAAAATGTATGTATATTGAAAAATAAAAAAATTAACATAAATAAATAAACTTACTCAATACATCAACTTTTTTATAAAATTTGACCCTGCATTATTGATTCACAAAAACTTGTCCTTTTTACCAAATAAATAAATGAAGAAATTTAGATGCCTATGCTATGACCAAGCTTGCCCATACTTCGTATGCCAATCCAGTAAATGTCAGCTTTACACTTGTGAATTGCTGAATGGCTCCAGATTATTTACTATTCGTATAATTACTTTTAAAATAATTATTTTTTAACATTAGTTTTATTATAAGTTATTATATATGTTCTTTTTTTATACAAGATTTAAAATTACTTATAATCCCTCTCAACTCTTAAATAAGAGGATAATATATTTTAACGCACCCGAACTTACGTCCTCCGATCATTATTAACTAAACATTTATATAATTTTTTTTTTGGCTGAAATCTTTGTTCAAATATTTCTTTATAGCTATTATATAGGGGAAGGAAAAAGATTTTGATTGAAAGAGGAAAAAGTGGAAAGTTTGGTATCCAACAATTTCAAGGACAATGGCATGGTGTAAAACCAATTGATGTCCTTTATTTTAATATAGGCATATTTTATTGCGGATGGACTGTTCTTTTCTAATAATTTTATCTGGTTGGTGAGATTGATGACCTACAATATGAATATAATATTTGTTTATTTTTTATTTAGAATTATTCTTTTATATATTAATGATGTATACATCTTATTTTTATTTTTATTTTATTTTTAATGTAGCTCGTAAAACTTTATTACTAATTATTTAAAGCCTTGATTTTCATAGCATCATGAAATATTAATTAAGGATACTTTTTATTTTTAAATTTATTTAAAAAATAAATATATCTATGTATCTAGAGTTAATTTAGTATTGTGGTAAAAAAATCTAAGTGAGAATAATAAAGTTTTTTTCTTCCTTTTTTGGGGTTACCAAACTAGATTTAAACTACAAAAATTAATATTTTATCTATTTATTTTTTATATATAAAGTTAGTATTTTGTTCATTGTGTGTGAACTCTACAAATAGAGTTAAATGAACGATGTGTGTTTGTTTTTATTATGATCTAAACTAAAGTCATATGCAATTATTTATTCCTATCTGTGAAGTTGTTTAACTCTGAATCAAATAAATTTTCATGTATTTCTGAGCACCATATTTTTGGAACTTGAAAAATATAAAAAAATAAAAAATAAAAATTTTGCTAGCATAAATTCAGCTCTTGTAACACATTGTATTGTGCAGGGCCAAGATGGGGTTGGTACTATGTTGGGCCAACTCAATTCATGGTCTGCTATGGTTCTGTAATTGCTTTGACTCTTCTGGGAGGACAATGTATGAAGGTAACTCCTTTGTTTTCTCTAGTTTCAAAAAATTCCTATTTATTAATTAGTTATGCTTAAGATGATTGAAAATGGTTTCCAATTTTTGCAGGCAATTTACGTGCTCTCACAACCAAATGGGAGTATGAAGCTTTACGAATTCGTTATTATATTTGGGTTCTTGATGCTGGTTTTAGATCAAATCCCATCTTTTCACTCACTAAGGCATATTAATTTGATATCCTTGTTTCTATGCCTTGCCTATAGTGCCTGTGCCGCTGCTGCTTCCATACATATAGGTAATTCTGGAGATACAATAAGAACTTGTTTCCATCATCTGTTTGATTCAATGATTAATTAAACATGGCTTTCTTGTTTGTTTGTTTGTTTGTTATTCCAGGGAATTCTTCAAAGGGACCAAAAAAGGATTATGGCCTGAAAGGTGACACCGAAAGCCGAATTTTCGGAATATTCAATGCTATCGCCATTATTGCCACAACTTATGGCAATGGTATCATTCCAGAAATTCAGGCAACAATTGCACCACCGGTGAAGGGGAAGATGTTCAAAGGGTTATGTGTTTGTTACACAGTACTTATCATTACTTTCTTCACTGTTGCCATCACCGGTTATTGGGCATTTGGCAACCATTCTGAAGGCCTTTTACTCAGTAATTTCTTGGATGATGGGAATCCTTTGGTGCCAAAATGGTTCATCTTGATGACCAACCTCTTTACTATTCTCCAACTATCAGCAGTTGGCGTGGTGAGCGCATATCTTTCCCTCCCCCCTCTTCTTTCCGACTCTTCATTTTTCTTCAGGTGCATGTGTGTCGGGTCAACATAGGTTCATGTATTCAATAATAAAAATCTGGTTTTTGTCACAGGTCTACTTGCAGCCAACAAATGAAGTGCTGGAAAGAACATTTGCAGATCCAAAGAGCAAAGAGTTGTCTGCCCGTAATGTTATCCCGAGGGTAGTCTCGAGATCACTATCTGTTGTTATAGCCACGACAGTTGCAGCTATGCTTCCATTTTTCGGAGACATCAATGCCGTCATTGGAGCTTTCGGTTTCATGCCCCTTGACTTCATCTTACCTGTCATTTTCTTCAACTTGACATTTAAGCCGTCGAAGCGGAGTCTTGTTTTTTGGTTGAATGTTTCCATTGCAGTGGTTTTCTCTGCACTGGCAATTATAGCAGCCATTGCAGCAGTCAGACAAATAGTTCTTGATGCCAAAACTTATAGATTATTTGCTAATGTATGATATAATCCAACCAAGTTTATCAATGGCTGGCCTTATATGTAGTCGATACCTCGTTAAAAGTAAAGGACGGAGAGCCTGTTATGCCATCACATGTTGAATGAATTCAGTGAAATTGCAGAAAGAATCAAATATTTGATTTAAATTGATTTATTGTAATAGCTAAAAGGTAACAACCGGAACTTAAAGGGGAAAAAAACAAGAAAACTCAGCTGTAAGTCTGCAACAAGCAGCTTAATTAAAGTCTATTTCGATTCTCGACCATTTAAATGTCCAAATTCTTGCTTCCAATAAGCTTGTGCTTCTTCGGGTGTCCGAAATGTCCAAATATGAGACTCGGCTTTCTCACGAGCCTCTAGAATCTCCTGTTTTCAGCAGGACCAGTTCATTATGGGGAACAGATAGCACAGGTAAAATGCAACTGCAATTTAAGTATTTTCTACATGGAAAGACCAAATAGTTCAATAAACCTCTCTACAGTTCCTAGTCATCGTTCCGTTTACATGAATGTTATCATCATTAGCATTCATAAAATGACATGCTATGTTTTCTTAACCCAACCCCCATAAACAAATTTATAACACCCAAGCTTCGGCCTTAAGGCACTTCTTCAACTTTTGCCATATCAATAACTCTCTCTTCAATTGTCACCATCAAAATGCATCAAAGACTTCCTTTTTTTTAACTAAACAGTGCGGATGTCAGTGTCTTACCTCTTCACCTAAGAAATAACTGTATTTACTTATTTATATTTCTAGCAATTATTGTCTTTTCAAGTTCCTCACAAACAAACATGCATGAGCTTTTTACTTATTTATATTTCTAGCAATTATTGTCTTTTCAAGTTCCTCACAAACAAACATGCATGAGCTTTTCCACACTCCTTTATTCTGTGTACCTAAATTATTCAAACCATTTAAGCACATATGAAAAAGGTAATCACTCTTTAGCTAAGATGAAATGGTGAGTCTTTTCCCCCCATAAGTTCCTTTGCAATATATCCAGCTTACCCACTTAACCATTTTTGGTTATATCCCAACTGGTAGTCATCTTTTTGTCTTCCACTGTACCTAGTCTTAGTTATCATAGTAATATACTTTGAGATAAAGGTTAAAATCTTTTGAATCTATATTACTCAGCCCCTTCATTTCCCTAAAGCCTTGTTCAACACATATTCAACCATGAGTAAAGGGTATGCTCTTCCAAATATAAGAAATAACTCTAAAAAGAATAAGTATACTCATATAGGACACATATCCGTATAACACAGGTTTGAACTTAGCTAAACATTTTGGAACTTCTCATTAATTCATTATTGAAGAGATGAATTCACAGCATGCGAAACATAACAATAAAATTACGACTAGTCGGTTATTGATATGTAAACCCTAAAAGTGAAAGTGCTATCTTTTTTTCATTATGGTTCAGAGATTTAGGGCACCATTTACAATTCCCAAAAATATGAAAGATTTAGGATACTACAGAAAGACCTAGTTTAACATTACAATTGAAAACAAGCTAATCCCAAGCAATTAGGATTCTCAGTAGAACTTGATATCTTATTTGGATGGCACTCGCAACTAAAATTGAGATTTGTGATCAATGGCTGCTCAAATTGAAAGAGACATTACATTTGTTTGTTGATAGTTCATCTTCGATAAATTCCTCCAATCAACTTTTAGCTTATGAACCACAATTTAAGCATAAGGCAACAACTAAGTAGCTTATTAACAAATTAAAAGCTAAAAAATTAAATATAAATTGAAATAATAGTTTTTCCTTAAATCTTTTTGCAATATTTTTAAATCGGAAAAGAAATTAAAAGAAAGAGGAAAATGAACCTGGAGTTGAGAAGATGGCTTGGTTTTCAAATACAAACAATCCCAAGGAGCACTCCATTTTCCATAGCAATTATCCAAAACTCCTTCTCTGTAATACTGTTGCAATTGATGAACCTGTTGTGAGGGGAAAACTAGTAGGAAAGAAATTCATTGAGTTTTAAGAAAATAGGGAGTTTTGGGGGGTGAGGGAATTATAAGTTTAATTGAAACGGGGAGTTTTGGAGAGATTAGTTGCACGGTGCGTTTTAGTCACAACAGAATTTTACCACGTCATTTTCTTGTTAGTTTCCCTTAAATTGCATGTAATGCATGAGGTAGCGGTTATCGAATGAAAAGGAAGCAAATTCAGCACTCTCTTTTCTCATTCCTTTCTTCTCTTTTCTCAAATTTTTGGTTCGTATTAAAGGTATCAGAGCTTACAACGATCCCTACATAGCTGGAGATGGTGTGTCGACACGTTTGCAAAAGGAGGTCGGGAGTTTGCAACATGACATTTCCAAATTCTAAGAAGAAATAACCCGTTTAGAGACTAAAATGGAGACTCGATTGCAGGAGTTTAAGACTGAGTTTCGGGGAGATTTACAAGCATTGTTGGGTCAGTATTTTGGACCACCACCAACGGTTCATCTGCAAATGTTACGGCAGATAAAGGCAAAGGGGTTTTGGGAGCTCCTCCCGGTTTCTTATCTAAGGATACCGACTTACCGCATGTTCAGACGGAACCATTTGTTACGGATAAGGGTAGTGCACATTTGAGGGATCACTCCTATGTGACGGGAGCTTCTGTTAAACTTAGCAGGTTGGACTGTCCCAAGTTTGATGGTACCGATTTTAGGGGGTGGTGGACCAAACTGGAGCAATATTTTGAAGCAGAAGGTACACTAGAGGCTAGTAAGGTCCGCCTTGTAATGTTGAACCTAGAGGGCCGAGCGCTGGGATGGCACCATTTTTATTCTCAAAGGAGTGGAGGCTTGCAAATGCTGTCCTGGCCAGAGTACATTAAAAGTCTTCAAGATCGTTTCGATTGTGGGCAGTTTGGAAATCCGATGAGGGAATTGGTCAACTTGAAACAACAAGGTACTGTTGAACAGTATCAGGATTTGTTTGTGGGGTTACTGAATCAATTGCATTTACCGGAGTCTTATGTTCTCAGTATTTTTCTCAGTAACTTGAAGGCTAAAATAGGTCACTACTTGGACCTGTTTGAACCATCGACACTGGTGGAAGCTTTCTAGTTAGCTAGAAAGATCGAAGTACTTATTTTTTATTCAGGGAAGGGGCGTACGACTTAGGGGGTTAGCTCACCTCGACCTTTAACCAACACATCGGTCATTTCAAGGTATTCATCTTCTCCTACAAAGACTGTAATGAGTTCTCAATCTGTTAACAATGCATCTTTGAACAAATCAGAGTCTAGAACCATATCCCCAACATTGATGGCTGAAAGGAAACAAAAAGGCCTCTGTTTCTGGTGTGGGGCTAAATACCATGCGGGGCAGAAGTGCATGAAGTCCCAGTTATATCAATTTTTACTCGAACCTCTTTCTGATAGTGAGACTGAGGAATTTCAAGAGTGTTTGGAAAAATTAGAAGAAGCGGGTACTGATGAATGGGGCCTTAAGTCACCGATAATTTTGTTACATGCTCTTACTGGCTTATAGGGGCATAACACTATGAGAGTGGCTGCTCAAGTGGGGGCATTGTGGGCTATTATCCTAGTCGACTTAGAGAGTACACGTAATTTTAATCAAGGCTGGTCAATCGGTTGTCTTTACCAGTGTGGCATCAGGAGCAACTACGAGTCTCAGTAGCAAATGGCAGTTGTTTGTTTACTAGGGGACTATGCAAAGGGGTTACCTAAGAGGTATAGGATCGTAAATTTGAGACTGATTTCATGGTCTTGTCGTTGAAGGGCTGTGATATGGTGTTGGGAGTACAGTGGTTATTAGCACTGGGGGACATCATTTGGAATTTTAGTTCGCTGACCATGCAGTTCAACTTAGCAGGGAAGTCATGTGTTATTCAAGGTATTACTCCTGGTTCATTAGCAGCTGAAAGTGGAGAGCTAAATCCGAAATGTTTTGCAGCAATGGGGCAGTCGATGAGACCTTTTACAGCAGTTTTGAGCTCAATGGAGCCAGTGACGCTGTCAACCAAGAAAGACAAGGACCTTGGGGACCAACTCCAAGAATTGTTGGTGGAATTTGAGGACATTTTCCAGGTTCCAAAAGGATTACCATCTCGTAGGATGCATGATCACAGAATTCCCCTAAGGGATGAAGGGGCAGTGATCAAAATTCAGCCCTACCAATATCCGGCGTTTCAAAAGAATGAAATAGAAAAGCTCATTCAGGAAATGCTTCAGGCTGGAATCATACGTGACAGTACAAATTTGTTTGCTTCCCTTATTATCATGGTTAAGAAGAAGGATGGGAGTTGGAGATTATGTGTGGACTACAGGCAGTTAAACCAGCTTATAGTTAAGGATAAATTTCCTATACTAGTAATTGAGGAGTTATTGAATGAGCTTGGGGAAGCTAGAGTATTTTCTAAATTAGATCTAAGGTCTGTATATCACCAAATTCGTATGTGGGAACTGGACGTATACAAAACTGCATTTTGGACTCACGAGAGGCATTATGAGTTTCTCGTGATGCCCTTTGGCCTCACTAATGCTCCATCCAGTTTTCAGGCTCTCATGAACTCAATTTTCAAGCCACTGCTGCGTAAATTTGTGTTAGTTTTCTTCGACGACATACTTGTGTATTCAACCTCGTGGGAGGAGCATATGCACCATTGGAGGTCCGTTTTTCTTATCTTAAGAGAACAACAGTTATTTGCGAAAAAGTCAAAATGTTGTTTTGGTTCATCTCAAATTCAATATTTGGGACATGTACTGCATGAAGGGACAGTTTTTATGGACACAACTAAGATTGATTGTGTATTATCTTGGTCGCTTCCTCAATCAGTGAAGGAGTTGCGCAGCTTCCTTGGCCTCACGGGCTACTACAGGAGGTTTATACAGAATTATGGTGTGATTGCTCGACCTTTGACTAATTTGCTGAAAAAGAATAGGTAGGAATGGTCTGACCAGGCTACTGAGGCTTTTCAGGCACTGAAACAAGCCGTGAGTACAGCTCCTGTATTGGTGCTTCCTAATTTTCAGCTGGAATTTAGGGTGGACATAGATGCCAGCGGGTTTGGCATTGGGGCAGTTTTGCAGCAACAAGGTAGACCAATGGCCTTCTTTAGCAAAGCTCTTAGAGTGTGCCATCAAGCCTTATTGATCTATGAGAAGGAGATGCTAGCGGTTTTACTGACGGTTCGAAAGTGGCACACCTACTTGGTTGGTCGACATTTCAAAATTCATATAGATCATCAGAGTTTGTTGTTTTTATCGGATCAAGTGGCTATTACTCCATTTCAGCAGCGTTGGGTAGCTAAAATGTTAGGCTATGATTTTGAAGTATCTTACAAGAGAGGGATTAATAACAAGGTTGCTGATGCTCTTTCTCGCCAACCACAGTTAGAACAGTGTCAGTACTATCAGCTGTCAGCTAGCTCAATTATCTCAGGTCTCTTGAAACGAGTGTAAAAATCCTATACTTTGGATGATCAATTACAGAAGGTTATTCAAGATATTTTGTAGTCTCGAACTCATGATCAAAAGTATTCACGGGATGGTCGATTTTTGTTTCGAAAAGGGAAGATCGTAGTGGGGAAGATTTCACAGCTGCGTCACGAATTGTTCCTCCATTTTCATGCTAATGCAACTGGTGGTCATTTAGGAATACATGCCACCAGGAAACAACTTTCGAGTCTATTGTATTGGAAGGGACTTACAACTGATGTGAAGACATGGGTCAGAGATATATAGTTTACCAGAAACACAAGGGAGAGAATGTTGCTTCTCCTGGTCTGCTACAGCCCTTGCCGATACCTGATCGAACGTGGTCCGTAATCAGCATGGACTTCATAGAAGGGCTGCCGGTTTCAGACAAGAAGAATTTGATTTTAGTGGTGGTAGACCATCTCACTAAATATGGTCACTTTTTAGCCCTGTCTCATCCATACACAGCTAAAGATGTGGCTCAGGAGTACTTGACTCATGCTTACAAACTTCATGGTATGTCTGACTCCATTATATCAGACCGCGATAAAATCTTTGTTAGTGGTTTTTGGTAGGAGTTATTCCGAAAATCAGGTACTAGGCTTCTTTTATCCACAGCCTACCACCCTCAAACGGATGGCCAAACTGAGGTCCTGAATCAATGTCTTAAAAGTTATTTGCGGTGTATGACAGGGGAGACACTTGTACACTGGTTTAAATGGTTATCACTTGCTGAATGGTGGTATAATTCTTCATTTCATTCCTCCATTCAGCTCACTCCATACGAGGCCTTGTACGGGAGCCCCCACCCACTCATATGCCCTATTTAGCTGGTGCTTCTTCTGTAGCAGTGGTGGATCGGAGCTTACAAGCTAGAGAGGCTTCCAGGAAGTTATTACAATTCTGCCTTAAGAAAGCACAGAGTCGTATGAAGCAGATGGAAGACAAGCACCATTCAGAGAGAAGCTTACAGACAGCAATCGATTCAGAAAATTTCCAATAAGAAATTGTCTCCAAAGTACTATGGGCCTTTTCCGATGATCCAGAAAGTAGGTCTAGTGGCTTACACACTTCAACTACCACAACATTCCCGGATTCATCCCACATTTCATGTTTCCCAATTGAAGAAGCACGCTGGATCTGCTCCTACTCAAGCTCATTTACCCTTGGTGGATGCTCAGGGTGTTTTACCAAAAGAACCAATTCGCATTCTGGATAGGAGAATAGTCAAGAAAGGGAATCAAACTTTGACTGAAGTATTAATTGAATGGATTGATTCTTTCCCTGAAGATGCGACATGGGAATCCCTTGCTGCGGTTCAATCCAAATTTCCTTATTTTCATCCTTGAGGCTAAGGATGTTTTTCTGACAGGGAGTATTGTTGTAAGCTGAAAAACTAGCAGGAAAGAAATTCATTGAGTTTTAAGAAAACAGGGAGTTTTTGGGGGAATTATAAATTTAATTGAAATGGGGAGTCTTGGAGAGATTAGTTACACGATGCGTTTTAGTGACAATAGAATTTTACCATGTCATTTTCTTGTTAGTTTCCCTTAAATTGCATGTAATGCATGAGGTAGCGGTTATCGAATGAAAAGGAAGCAAATTCAGCACTCTCTTTTCTCTCTATTTTCTCCTTCCTTTCTTTTCCGGTTATCTTCTTCTCTTCTCTTAGATTTCTAGTTCGTATCAAAACCGGAGCTGCCCAACGAATTACTGAAACAATTCATATAAAAAAATTGAAATTGGTAAAAAGAAAAGGGAAATTAGAGAGAGGGAGGTATACAATAGCAAAACCAAAGAGCATCAAAGCATTTAGTACATGACAAGCGATGTTGAGAGATAGAGGATTCTTTTTCGGCACTCATCTTTCTTCTCCGTCAATCTTGCGTGTTGGCGTCGAAATTATGTCTTCGGGTTGTAGTTGGGCTTAGGCCCAAACACCATCATTGGGAAAAAATTGAAAATGGAAAAATCATTCTGATAGTAGAAAAGGATAGATTTCAAAAGGTTTAATGACAAATTTGGTGACTAACGTTTATATGTTTTGTCAAAATAGTTCTAATTATATTTTTGAGCCTTTTTTGGCCATCAATTCTTGTTTTTTTTTTCAATTTTTTTTAACAGGTTTGATGATTTTTTAATGGAATGATGTTGAATTTCATACGTGGAATATTTTTAATGAGATGCAATTTATTACTTCGATAACCCAATAAATAATTACATATTGAAAGTAATAAAATAAATATTTCATGAATTTTTTTTTTAAAAAAGCTCTTAATTTAAAGAAAATGTATGCATTCTTTGAAACCTCTTAGTAAACAAATGTATGTATTCTTCATTTCATCTTTATTTTCTTTAATTTAATAGTTATTTTTTTTAGATAATAACACATTCAGTATTTTTGGTTTGATTTATTAATTATCTTTTTAAAACCTCTTAGTAAAAAAATGTATGCATTCTTAATTTTGAAACATTTTTTTAGATAATTACGTATATTTTCTTTAAATTAAGAGTTATTTTTTTAATTTTATGTATGATTTATTTATTTCATTATTTTTCACATGTAATTATTTTATTGGATTACCTAAGTAATAAATTACATCTCATTAAAAATATTCCACATCATCCACTTTAATTTTTTTAATGGTACTTTCATCAAATCTGTTAGAAAAAATAGTTTGAAAAAAAAGCAAAAAAGTTGATGGCTGAAAAAGGCTAAAAAAATACAATTAGGACCATTTTGATAAAATATGTAACCGTTAGTGATCAAATTTGTCATTAAACCAATTTCGAAATTATGAAGGTATTTTGATATAATATAAATATGGTATAAGATTTGGATATGATTTAATTGCATATATAAATTTTATATTTTGGTTAAATTAAACACCTGAAATATTTAATTTGTTTTCAATTGTTTTGGATTGTTAATTTGAAACATGCTAATTAAGCTTGAAATTGTTGGACTAGATTGTAACAAATTACAAAAACAAGTTGTATAATATTAATTTTAAACAAGATAATGATGCATTAATGTATAATATAAATATTTTAAGCATAATATAGAATATTTGTCACTAATTAATAAATTTATTGTCGTACATAATATTTACCATCTCTATATGATTTTACTATCTTCTTTAAAAGTTTTAACAACAAAGGGTCCACGTATATCAATATGTGTCATTTTAAGAAGTTGAGTGATTTTTTTTTGGTACTTTTCTTTCTATGTTTGTCTTACTTTTCCTTGACACAATTCACACGTACACTAAGATTAGTCAAATCTAGATATGATAGAATCTCATTCTTCACTAATCTTTTAGTCTTTCTTTGGATACATAATCCAAATATTTATGTCACAAGTAAGTAGAATTTTCATTTATTATACCACCTTTAATTTTAACATTATTATAACCAACAAGTAATGATTTCTTAAAAATATTTTCTAGTTTCAATTTATATATACTATCAATGAGGTTTTTAGGTCCTATAATAGTTTTGTTCTTAAATAAATTGAAACAGTAATGTCTAAACTTAACATTAAACCCAAAAACATCAATTTTTTAAATAGAAATAATATTCATAAAAGGCCTGGAATAAGTTTAAGTGATAGTTAGTATCAAAGACTAAATGATAAATCTTTATGCCTTCAATTGGAGCCTTCATCCGCTTCCTCTCATCATATAGGAAATCCTAAATTGGATTTGTGGTTTAGATCAAAAGGAAACCATGAATCGTGATGCTGGATACATGAGTTTAACACCATAATCAAATCACCAATATTAAAAACTTCAGTTAAATTGATTCCAAACATAAGCCTAAAAATTACATTTCTTTTTTAACTAAGCTTTGCAGTTTTTACAATTTTTCCGATAGTTTCTTACTTTATTACATAAGTGACACTTACCTACCATTCGTTCCCTTCTCTTGCCATTAAAAACGTTAATAGGTGTAATCTTATTCTTCTTAAATATGTTTGGTTTCCACTTTAAATCCTTTGTCAGCTCCTTGACCTACAAGGTGATTGGTAGTAAATAGTATATAAAAATTAGTACAAAAACAAATATTCAATTTAATCTCAAAAAGTTGTCCACTACTCACCTGATAAATGCAACTACATAGTGCTGATATTAAGTAATAATTACGATGAAATAAATATGTTAAGAAGTATTTCAATGCTTGAACCCACAGGAACGTGTGCGGATGACGGCAACTAATTAAGTAACTCACGTCGCTAACTAATTTACTAATATAAGTTATAATTTTAAATTGACACTTATCCACCGTTCGTTCCTTTTTCTCTTCGTTAGAGACATTGATTAATGTATTTTTTTTCTTCTTTGGTTTTCACCTTATGTTCTTTTGTTAACTCTTTGACCTACAAAGTTGATGAGATGACATCCTTGACTCTATAATATTGTTTTCTCGTAAATGAGCTTATTAGCCAGTTCAACAATATCCCGCTTATCTTTAATAGTGTTATAGTTACTTTAAAATTACTCATAAATTAGAGGTAGTAAGTTCAAAATAAACCGCACTAAGAAAGAGTCATCTATCATCATCCCCAAGGTCTTTAGCATTGTTGCAATACTAATCATCTCAAAGAATGCTATTACATTCCCCTTGACCTATGAAATTTCATGATCGTGAGTTGTGTCATTAAAGTACCAACGAGTGACTTGTTCATAGAATGAAAATGTTCTTCCACAAATGTAAAATATTCTGTTACACTTTTAGTTTGTGAAATTGTGGTCTTATTGTTGTTGTCAATGGTCATTCACAAAAACTTAATGCTCAAGTTTGATTGTTCTTGTTGCTTATAATATAAGTTCTCTTCCTCGCTACTAAAGTTAGTAGTATAAGTAAGTTTATCTTCTAATAATGTTGAATCAAGATCTAAAATACCTAAATGGAACTTAACTTGTTTACTCTATTTAAAGAAATTTAACACATTAGACAAGGCAATAGATGAGACACGCAAATAAAGCGATGCAGCTACAAGATATAACATAAATGAAAACAATACATAAATGCTCAAAACATTTATTTACTTTGTGAATTAAGATAAGCAAACAATCCAAGTATATCATGGTTCTCCTTTGGGTAGATGCCACGATATACCATCATAAAAATAAATTCTAATAACATTGATGGACAAAGAAATAATTTCCATCAAATATATGCATTATCTTTAAACATCCAAATATACATCCAACAAAAATATTGGTTTTTCCCAATATTTTACTACTTAAAGAATAAATAATTCACCTTCAAACAAATTATGAAATTTGAAGTTCTAATGAGTAGTAAATTTAATTTATCCAAAAAAAATTCATTATAAACATTTCATAAATTATATGGATCACTATTTTATACATGCATGCATGGTTTAATTTATATTTATGAAAATTTTATAATTTCATCACTTTAATGACGGATAAATTATATATTACATAGACATCAAATTAAATGTTTTTACATAACAACAACTTTTAATGTCCATTTATGTGAAATATTTAAAAGATACATAATATAATATATACCTAGTTTTTTAAACAAAAATAAATATAATACATAAAGTTAATAATTTGTATAATATAGTGATGACTTAAAAAGAATCCACCAAATCTAAAAAAATAACCACAAAAGCAAAATAAATATGTGCTAAAAGCCTAAAATCAAATCCTCCAAAAGTCATAAGACTTTTTCATTATTATCAAATTCATTGATCATAAAATCAAAAGATAGTACGCTAATTTTGAACGAACAATAGATCATGCTTTAAGTGAACTTTCATAGATCTAGTAAAAATCATAAGTTTAGTTTCAATCTTAGAAACACTTATATATTCACTCATCTAGAAAATCATATATCTTCTAATCATATCCATGATACCATATATAAAACATTCAAGATCATGCGACTATGCGAATCAAAATCTAACGTTTCATAAACAATAATTCTAGAATCTCCGGAATGATATAGTTTTTACTAGTATATA
This sequence comes from Gossypium hirsutum, assembly GCF_007990345.1. Taxonomy (NCBI): domain Eukaryota; kingdom Viridiplantae; phylum Streptophyta; class Magnoliopsida; order Malvales; family Malvaceae; genus Gossypium; species Gossypium hirsutum. The sequence goes on along the minus strand of NC_053445.1, from coordinate 37,306,165 downwards.
AAATTACTTAATGTGAAATTGAAGTCGGAATTTGACAAAGAAAAACACCAAGATTAATTGATTTCTCCCCCTTAACCTTGTTCCATTTTGTTGCACAGCCCCTAGTGATAGAGGTTATATTTTTTTTGTGCGTGTTACCCTAAGAAATAGAAGGAGTGTAACACCCCAAAATTTATGATGAGACATATGCACTACTCCGAGATCAAATACGGTGAATTTGTAAGAAAATTTGAAAATGAGTCTGATAAATAACTCTTATGATAGAAAAGTTTTTTTGGAGATGAAAATCAATGCAAAGAAGTTTAGAGATGATAAGGTGGCAAACAATACTAAATTAAATTTTTTTTAAAAATTGAGGAATAAAGTGCAGATTTGACCAAAATGTGAAAAGTGAGTTAGTATTGATTAATTGGCATAAAAACAAGTTGGAATATGTAATGGTATGACAAAAATCACTTTGGGATCAAATTAGAAAGATTAGAAAGTACATGGAATAATTTGTAAATTTTCCATTTTTATTGAAAAAGGGAGAAGATATATTTTTTTCTATTTGTGAATCTATATTGTGAGATAAATGTAAATTATGAGATTTGAATTTAATAAGTGCTTATTGTAGTGAAAAAATAATACAAAAACTCAATAAAAAGGTAAAATGATATTTTTTGCCATGAAAAGGCATTTTGGTCATTTCCAAAGAATTTCATAATGAAAATATTATTTGGAAATAAGTTCTGGGACTCTTGGATCATGTATGTTAAAAGTGGATCACTATCTTAAAAACTATGAACTTGGGCTATGGGATTTTGGCCCACTTGGGTAAATTTTAAATTGGAAAAAGGAAGAGAAAACCCCTCATTAGCTCTTCTTCTTGCTCCAACCAACCAACCTTCTCTTATGGAGGTTCTCTCATTCTTTTTACATTTTTCATGCTTTTTCTTAAGATTTCTCCAAAACCTAACACCCAAACCTTGAATTTTTGTCAAAATCACTTGGAAACTCATCTCCAAAACTCATTTCCACCTTCAATCTCTCTATTTTCACCAAGGGTATGGTTGAGTCTTAGAGAGAAAGTTGAAGCTACTAAGAGAAAGCTTCAATGAGGTAAGATATGGTGATTTCCATCTCTCATAACTTATTATTTAATATTGGTTGTTAAGTAAAAGCTTGGAAAGCTTAGGTCCTTGTATCTTTGTTTGTGAGAACATGAGGAATGGTGGGATTTTGGATTCTCAAGTTAGGGAGAGGATAGATCCAATTACTTGGAAGCTTGATTTTAAGTATTTATGCATCCAATAATTGGATATTCATACTTTTCTTGCGATAACATGTTTAGAGAGTTTAAGAATATGTGTAATTAAATATGAAAAAAAAATACAAGCAAATGCTTATAAGTTTCCATTATTTAAAGTGTTGTGATTAAGTAAATTAAGTGGCTTGAAAGGTTGGGGCTTTGTAAACCTTGTTATAAAGTGCTTTATAGACTAATATGGTGTTTGGAAATTTGCTTGCCATGAGATGATTAATAAGCATGGTTTGGTATTTATGAGCATGTGCGAAATGTGTATGTAATGTGGTAATATGTTAATATATCACCATGGTAAATTTTTGATTAATAGGATATTTTGTCTAATAAGAAAAATTGGTGTATGGTAGCATGTTCACGTGGTCATAAATGAAGATTTGGCTTTATGTATGCATTTGAGGTCTTAATGACCACTATTGCATTTACTAAGAGTGTGATGTTAAATAAATAAATGAACATGTTATAAAGCTTTCAAATATGAATTTTATTCAATACGTAGAAGCACTTATATTGCCTTTATGTAAAATTAGACAAATGGTTGTCTAATATACTCTGAAACTCAGAAATATGTCTCTAGTTTTAATTGAAGTATGATAACCACGATTATTATATGCCCTAATAAACTTAGTAAAAGAGTTAGGATACATTGACATGTTAATAAGGATTATATATGGAGTTCAGTTACCTTCGCCTTTGCATATATTACATGCACTCTTTGTTGCTTTTGAGCTATGCAGTCACATGCATACTCTAATGCCTTTGGACTTAGCACTTCTGTGCTTTTTGGGTGTGTTTGGAGGGATGTGGTATGGTGCTTCATGGTTAAGCACTTAGGTGTTTCTTGGTGTATTTTGGATGAAGTCTTGGGTATCCGAGTCATGTTACTAGATTTTACTAAGGGTGGAATGAATTAAAATGTATAATGGGGATTGTTTTCGAGTAAAAATGGTATGTGTGTACTAAAGTAGTATGTATTAAAAGTTATAAGCAAGATAAATTGAAAGGAAACTTGAATAAATGAATAAGTGAATAAATAATATGTTATAATACTATGTTTTTTTGACTATTTGGTTTATAATTGGATGTTATTTGGTATAACAAGATCATTTATAATCTTATGCCCTAATAAAGGAAATGAAAATGGAATGTTTGACATTTATGAACCAAATGACCATAAATGGAACTTATAAGTGAATCTACAACATAATTATGGCTAAAGGGATATATGGTCAATTAAGTACTTGAGTACTCGATAAGAGTCCAATTATGAACTCCATAATTCGACTGATTAATAACTATTAATGGTAAGTTCAATCTCATAATTTAAATAAGAGAAATGGACTTAATAGAAACACTTGATATGGCAAAGTTAGTTCAAGAATAAAAAACACTTATGGAGGATCAACATTAATAACTGGATAGGACTAGTACGATTATCATTGTGTACTTATTGAGATTATGTATTAGTGTTAGATCTGGTGCCCTGAGTGTAGTATATTCGTTTGTAAACTTGTATTTTTTTTTCGAACAGATTGAATAATAAAACCAATTCATGGATTACATTAATATACTTTGTATGATTGTCCTCATATGGTTTTTGCACGCAAAGAAAAATGGAAGCAAATATTGCTCATTGGTTGTCTAACATTTAAACTAATACTAAGAGGTATTACGTGGTTGAATCGTAATACGAAAAGGCAACTTATATTAGTGGATGAACCTAAACATACTCTTAGTTTAATCAGAAACGAGCAAACCAATTGAAAGGCTAATACGTCGCCTATCAAGTCCAATTATGGAGATGCTTTGTCTTGGGCATCGAAACCGATGATTCCCAAAAGATAAAGACATAGATGTGACTAATTGGACTGACAATACATCGGACAAGACCCAAGAAGAATAGATCATGAATCCGCTTATGGATTTACTCACTTGTGACATTCATAGTGTGGCATACCTAAATCCTGAGTGGATGATGGACTATATATGTGTGACTCGTACACTTTGATGTAAGTAAAAGCCTGAGTTCGAATAAATAAGGAACCAAAAATTGGTGCATTAGGTGTACAACTTCTACAATATGTAGTATCATTAACAACAGTAAAATTCATATCCTGAGGCATAGGTAAATTATATCCTTTCATTGGCGTTACATGGTTGATGAAAAGTAAACATGGACATGGGTCATTCATATTTGTGATGAATGACTTAATTACTATTTAATAGTAATTGACTTTTCATAAAGGAATATGTAATGGTTACCATGAGATAAAATAGGATCATATTGGGAGAATGGATATTATCCCAAATAGATTAAGGATATCCTATGAGGGCAACACACTGTGGCAAGATCATTGACAAGTACTAATCGAGTTGCTTTCGTAATGGTATGTCGTTGGGGAGAGCTCAGTCACGATACTATAGTGGAATGGCTTCGTGACTAAATGACTTTATAATTAATAGGCGAAAAGTTGGAATTTAATTATAAATCATTTGACCCTCAGTTGTATGTGTCCAATCGGTCCCTTCGCTAACTCCTTGAAACTAGAATGAATTACGTGTTGAATGAAAACGAAAATAGAAATGAAAATGAAAATGAAAATGAAAATGGAAATGGAAATGAAAATGAAAATGGAAATGGAAATGAAAACGAGAAATGAATTCATTTACAAATGAACAAAGATTTCTAAAAAATGATCGAAAGATTGAGTTTATGTTTTTGAGCCATTTTAAAGCTCGAAAATGAAAATAAACCATGCGGTCATAGTGAACAAGTTGACTGGTAAAATATTAAGTATATAGAAATTTTATCAAGAGTAAAATCGTCATAATTTTATTAAGGGTAAATTTGGGATGAGAAAATTATTTAATATAAATATTGAAGTTTATCTTGGGAAATAGAAAAACAAAATTAGTTTAGATCAAATTACAAAGTATTGGATTGAAAAGTTCGGGAAGTATTCATAATTAGACCCGATGTGAGAAAGACCCAAAATCCCCTCATGGAATATGAAGGGGCGACAACCTTAGTAGGAATACTAAGGGTGTGCCGCCCACCCTAATCCTACTCTAAGTAGGAAGTGTTTTTCTATTTGAAATAAACTTCTCTTGTTCAACAAGGGTTCTACCTTTTCTCTCTATAAATAGATGGCACCGGTAAGGCTATTTACACAACTTTCAGATATCATTATTCTGCCAAAAAATAGAGAGACTTTTATTCTCTGAGAATTAAATATATTTTCCAAAATAACGATTCTGTCGGTTTCCATTTGATAAGAGAATTTTCTTTTTCACCCAAAAAGAAATTCTTTCTAGTTTTTGTGTTTGATTCAATTTGATCAAGCCTACACTTGAGGCAATTCGTGGTATAAGAATAGTAGAGAAGATTGTTTGGTTGAAACCAGGAACGACAAGGATCCGTCTATCCGAAAACACAAATATGATTTTGGCTTAGTTTTATTGCTATAAATATTACAAACCGAGTCGATTTTCAAAAATTTTTATTTTCTGGTATGCAAGAAAGCCATTTTTAAATCAAAATTTTTTCAACAGTTAGTGGTTTAAAACGCTAGGTTAAAGACTTGCTAAGTAGCTTGGACTTTGACTTGAGAGCATCGCATCACTGTTTGACGTTTTAAAGTTGTAATTCAGTTATTTGATTGACTTTGGTACTAGAATTATGGCATGTACATTAAGATTTGAATATGTATTTGAAAATTTTAAATTTATTTGTATTTTGAATTCCTTTATGTACGGGTGAGCAAAACTCAATTTAATTTGAAAAAATCAAATTTCGAGTTAACCGAATTGAGTTATTCAAATAAACTCAAACAAGCAATTTGAGTTTCGAGTTTGAGTCGAGTTAAATTTTATAATTCGAATAATAGATCGGTGTAAATACCCCTTTGGTCTCTGTCAATTTTGAAGATGAGCAAATTGGTCCTTCTCTCAACAAAAAAATACAAACAAAAATTCAAAATAAATTTTAAAGTTTAAAATATATATAAAAATTCCAAAATAATTGTTTATTATTTTGCTTTGAAAAAGTTTTCAAATATATATGGTTTCAAATTTATGTGTTGTAACATGGAATTAGTTATACTATAACAAGATTTTAATTTGATATGTTTAATTTTTTAATTTAACTCAAACAATTTCACTCGATTCAACTTGAATATCATTTCACTCGACTCGATTCGTAAAAATTTTCAAATCGAGTTAGGACGATAAAATATGACTCGTCAACTCGATTAACTCAAAATATTTTCACTTGATTTGATCGAACACTCACCCCTACCTTTTTGTGTTATAAATCGAACTTTGATTTGTTATTTGTTTTAAATATGTTGTGATATGCATTTTGAGATTGAAAAGGGACTTAAATTTGTTTTATAATGTCTTGTAACTTATGGAAATGGCATGTATGTGTTTGGACATGTTTTAAAGTGTTTTGGACTACTTTTGAGCTTCAAGGGCTCATATTCCAGTACCCTTATTATACATATTGGGCCAGAGCAAGTTAAAAGCTAATATGTTATGGTAATTGGGCTAGGTACCAATACATAGCTCAAGGTGTCAAAACCTAGGGTTATGTATCAATACTTAGGTCCCTAGGCAACACTCTTGCTTTGTTTTGTGAGTTTTGAGCCCGTTAGAGCTCGTATTTTACCTCAGGCACTTCCAAACTCCTACAACGTGATTCTAAATGGTTTTAAGATGTTTCTAAAGTCCTCAAATGGTTTCAATCTATTTTTTATGATTTTATGAGAAATGGTTTAAGGTTTGAAATATCCAAAGATCTTTGAAGTTTTTGTTTTGTACATACTCCAGTAGCATCTCCCATTTTTACTGTATGCTAGGACGGGTGAAGGGTGTTACAAGAATGATCAATTTATGATGATTAACATTTTATCCGATACATCCATCAATTAACTACATTAATAAATATGGTTTAACTTCTATAAAGTAAATAACTTAGTCACTTTAAATTGGATCACTTGATTTTAGACTTAATTGGGTATATAATGTAGGTTAAAATCTTACATTCACCACCATCCACATACCATGGTTCCTATTTATGCTTGCTCCATCGCACTTTTCACATTCCCATGCTATAATTATAACATTCATTTCTCTTACATAATATTTGTACCAATCTCAAAACAAGCCTCTCTAACATGATTGTATTGTTTACACTAAAAACTGATGTCCAATATGGCTTCATACTCCATTCATTGGTTTTGAAATTCAATCTAATCATAGAGATTAGAGGCATTCTTAGATCATTGGTGACTGCCATACGAGTAAATTCCCCCTTATTACCGTTATCTGTTTGATAGTCTATACATACCACATTCTCAATGGTATCTCGAATCACCCTTAGCGAGCTCTTCTTATATAGCGTTCTAGGGCAACCAAGTAATAATGTCCATTCATTCACAATACGCAAATATGGTGCAACAATATTGAATGATGGTATCCATGGTTGCATTATGAGATATTGACCATGTAACATTCATTCTCCATATCCATCAGCTAAAATGGTTGAGATGGCTTCCACGACACACAAGTCCTATTAAATAATGCATTAAATCTTATTCTCTGACCAAGGAGTTTCAAATAAGCGTTTTAGCCATGCTTTTTTTCCATTAATTACATTAATCAATACATCACCATCTAATAGTCCAATATCATATTCCCCGTTCGAATCTACATTCTTATTTAATTATCCAAAGAGTTCAACAACTTATCTATGGAATCAATTGAATTACCTACTAGAAGTTCCCTCACCATGTTGCTCATTCAGGATTTTATCTCCATATCACCTTTGTCCGGAGAATCATCTTTCGTTAAAACTTTCTTAATAACCCAATTGACACTCCCAAAAATAAAACTTTGCCCTTGCACATTGCCGTCGACATCCATCATACACAAAGTCTTTTGTTCCACGGGCAACAATCCTCTAGTATGATGCTTGGGATACCTAACAAACAAGATTTAATCTTTTTGTGCTCATGTCGAGTTAATTGTGTTTAAATATATACTAATGAGATCAAAAAATCAACTCTCTCATCATTTTGGCTTTGTACTAGTAGAAGTGACAATAATTCTCCTTGATGATTATTTGATACTTGTATAATATCACAAGTGAATTTTATGATTTTAGTAAACGGTGTAATATGTTTTGTTTGTGTCAGATTGATTAACTAATATGGTAATACGTATCATAAATATAAAAAAAATAGGCTGTTAAGATGTTTGGGGTGCATTTAACCAATAAATATGTGTTACAACATTCTGTTTGATTTTATTAATATATTAATATCCCCTAAAAAAATGGCGAGAAAAACCATTAAAGGGCGGGGAAAAATTTTCCCGCCACATCATAATTTTGTTTGTGTTGTGTATTTGTATCTTTTCAATTTTACTCGACCCGATTACCCGCTTGAATATCAAAAGAAGAGCAGCAAAAGCCGAATGGGCTTCGACTCATTTAAAACATGCATGAGTCTAACTACCTCTGAGTTGCCTCGTTTATACACTGAGTCAATTCGACCATTAGTCCTAAGTTTTAATCTTAGAGCAGATGTTGGACTGAGTTGTGTAAGGTCATGACCATTTTGCTTTTGGTGGACTTGGTTTGAATTTTGTTATCGTGCACTGATATATTTTTACACTGTGAACCATGCACATAATTTTGCTTTGATAATTTACTCAATACTAATCAAAAGTCAATTTCAATAAATACAAATTAATTTTATGTTATTTTTTAAGTTATGAAGTTTAAATTTTCAATAACCTCTTAATTTTTTATTAAATACTAGACGATTAAATGAAATGTATTTTTTTGCTAATAAGAATCAATCTGGTTGAACAAGACAATTCCATTACTTTAAAATAATAATAATTTAAAATTTCATTAAAAACATTTAAAATTTATTCAAAAATAGAAAAAAAATCATATTTACAAAAAAAAAATAAAAGACATCATTACTCTTTGATTTATTATCCTTTTTTATCGATCCAAAACGATTCTGATTTTTCATTTATCTTAATCGATTAAATTGATCGGATCATTGATTTTAAGTTTAAGTAGTTCAATCGATTAATTTACTCTGATCCTGACAACAATTTATTTATTTTACTTATTATATAAAATGAAATTTTTAATGAATTATATCAAGTAGTATTTAACCAAATTTGAGCAATCAAAAGTTTATAATAACAATATAACATGAGGGAAGTATAAAAGTACAAATTTGATTCCTTTAAAATAAAATTTATTAATTTTCACTTGCTTAAAATCAATTTAAAAAAGTTAAATATTATAAATTTAAAAATACAAATAGAGAGTATTAAAAAGCACATATAACATATAACATGTACGCACAAAATATCTCCCCATATAAAATCTGGTGCAGAAGAAAATCATTAAATTTCACGGCCCAACTCGGACGAGTTCAAATCGATAACTCAAAAAAAACCGAGCCCGCCACTCCCCACTTTTCACTTTTCTCACGCGCGATAAAAGAGGCCGTTGTTCACTGCTATTAGGACTCCCTATCTCTCTATCTTTCTCTCTAATCTCTAGAATCTCAGAAGACAATTTCAATGGCGGTTATCAAAAAACCCTAACCAGGTATCTCTCCATAGTTCTTCCTCCATAATTACTTTTTATTGAAAATTACTCTGATTTTATTTCTCCGATTTTTTTATCATTTAAAAAAATGATTTATTCAATATTTGTTTAGAATTTCTTCTAAAGGACCTCTGCGAGCCATAGATCACTAAAAATCAGAAGAAAAAAAAAAGAGAGGCAACATCAGGCTCTGGAAATAAAAGGAATTTTTTGGAAACCCTAGTGGGTTGTTTGGAAACTAGGTTTATCAAATCCAGGGGTCGATTCGATCTGTTATCGGGTCGGTCGGTCAATGGAGGTTATCGTAAAACGGCCTAGAGGTAGGCCGAGGAAACGTAGGCGACCAGAAGAAGAAAATGAAAGTGCTGTTGCTGATACGAAATCTAATAATTCCAAAACTAAAAAACGGGTGTTGGAGACAAGATCCATGGCCTTTGTAGGTCGATACGTGTTGAAAGAATTTGGGGGAAGTGTATTTTTAGGGAAGATTGTTTCCTATGACACTGGATTGTATAGAGTAGACTATGAGGATGGTGATTTTGAGGATCTGGAGAGTGGGGAACTTCGAGAGTTGGTTTTGGAAGATTCATATTTCGATGATGATTTGAGTAGGAGAAAAGTTAGGTTGGATGAATTAGTGTTAAACAGGATTGTAAAGGAGAGTAAATTGGAGGAGGAAAAGAAGAAAGCGGAAGTTTTAAAAAATGAGGCTGATGGCGTGGAAAGTTTGGCTGTTAGTGAGATGATGATCGAGAATGATGGAGAGCAAGAGGATGATGCAGATTCTTCAAGTGATTCCTGTGAGCATGCACACGACAGGGGATTGTCTTTGGAGTCTGAAATTCCTCTTATTCCACCACCTCTGTTGCCTCCTGGTTCAGGAACAATTGGTGTGCCAGAGGAGTGCGTTTCGAATCTATTTTCTGTGTATGGTTTTCTTAGGTCCTTCAGCATAATATTGTTTTTGAGCCCGTTTGGATTGGATGATTTTGTGGGGTCATTAAATTGCTGTGAACCAAACCCTTTGATTGATGCTGTTCATGTTGCTTTGATGCGAGCATTGAGTTGTCATCTTGAAACAATCTCTTCAGAAGGCTCAGAGCTTGCATCAAAATGCTTGAGGTATGTTTATCCATTTTCACACATCATAGATAGTTAGGCATTAGTATATTGTTTTAATGGTTTGAAGGCTTTTTTTCTGGGATGCTCCATGAAAAATATAGTTCTCACCACAATCTACCATACTATTATCTTTTCTTGCTAAAGATGCAAGATAGTACTTAGCTCTTAAAAATTTAAAGAAAACTAACACTTGTTCCAATCCTCCGTGAGTTTATGTGTGCTTTATGGTGACTAAAAGTACCAGGTCATTTTAATGATGCAATTGATGCACCCCCCCCCCCAAAAAAAATTATGGTTGATTAGCTATGATCTCTCCTTGAAAAGAAAATTGTGTGGTTTATGAGTGACTAGAAGTGCCAGGTAATTGCATGATCCAGTTAATGCACTTTTTCCTACCAACTGAGTGACTTTGATCCCTCTTTGGAGCAGAACATATGTTTGGGTTCAAACTTCCAGGGCAGCATAATACCTTCTGCCGATAACCAAAAAAGAAAAAAAATATTGTTCTCACTTTGGTCATGAATATTCATAATAATTATAATTGTTACATTCTTTATCTGCAGGTGTCTTGATTGGAGCTTGCTCGATACACTGACTTGGCCTGCTTATCTGGTCCAATATTTTGTGATAATGGGATATGCAAGAGGACCCGAGTGGAAAGGATTTTATGAAGATGTTGCTGAGAGAGAGTACTATTCCTTATCTGTGACCAGAAAGCTGATGATTCTACAAATTCTATGTGATGATGTATTAGATTATGCAGAGGTGAGAGCTGAAATTGACATGCGAGAGGCAACGGAAGTAGGAGTAGATCTTGATACTGTTGTGACTGATTCTCTTGAAAAAGGACCTAGAAAGTTCCATCCTATACATTCTAAAACTTCAGCATGCAAGGGAAAGGAGGCAATGGAGATTAATGCAGAAAGTCATGGGGTCAAGTCATCTTCTAGGACATGTTCTTTGGGTTTGAGAGGTACTGGGGGACTGCTGCTGTTGATACTGATGTAGACGGAAATAGTGATGAGTGCCGTCTTTGTGGCATGGATGGGACATTGCTTTGCTGTGATGGGTGTCCATCTGCCTATCATACAAGATGTATAGGTGTCGTCAAAATGCATATACCTGAAGGGCCCTGGTATTGTCCTGAATGTGTTATTGATAAAATGGGACCAGCAATTGCATTAAACACCTCGCTTAGAGGAGCAGACTTGTATCACTTGCTAGTGTAAGCTTCTAAACCTGTTTTTTATTTTATGCTAGTAACAATTACTGTTTGTATGTTCAATCTCCTGATTTTTTTTCTATTATTTAAATGTCTCATCATTTGAAGAGAGTTTCACTATGTGAAGTTGTTTGTCCATTTTTCCACTGCCTTCGACTTGTTGCTTGGTGTGCTAAGTTGCCAATATGCATGACATTGATGCCTCATTTTTTTCTCCGGTTAGCTTTCCAATCTGTTCTAAATTTCTGATTACAATTTTAAAATTGATAATTGCAGGCTGAAGGCTCCCCGTGATACTGAATCATATGTCAGATATTACAATCTGAATGACATTCCCAGAGTCCTCCAGGTGCTTTCTTCATCCGTTGAACATAGAACATTATACTTTGATATATGCAAAGCAATTATACGCTATTGGAATGTCCCAGAAAATATTTTTTCTCCACTCGAAATGGGCGGCAATGTAGCAAACGTGAAGGAAGATGCAAAATTTTCTACTGGATCACCTCTGCCTTTTGGAAAGGAAAGTCATAAAGCTTTGGGTTCAGTTGATGTTGAGAATGCAAGCAGCTTCAGTGGAAGCAATGTTGGAGTTTCATGTCAGGATGCTTCTATGCTTGCAATGAACCAAACTGACCTCACTTGCTCTCTTAGCAATGGTGGGGCAATGGGAGGGAAGGATCATCCTCCAATGAATAAGAAGCCGTCTGAGCAGATTTATATTGAGTCTGCTATGTCTGCTCCTTCAGTTAGCAGCAACTGCTCTGATGTAACCACCAAGTTAGTTGACGATGATAGATCATGCCTCCATAGTCATGGTCACATATCAGAAGAAGTGGGCAATCATGTGGGTTTTGGAAGGGATGCAAGAAATTATGCAGTTGATTATCAATATATGGGAATTTCTTTTAAACCACATGCTTATGTAAATCACTATAACCATGGGCATTTTGCTGCTACTGCAGCTGCAAAGCTGGCTGTTCTTTCATCAGAGGAAAGTCAGGTTTCTGAGGTAAACAGATCAGGCAGTGCCAGGAAAGTTACATCCGCTAGTAGCACTTTGCTGCAAGTTAAAGCTTTCTCATTAGCAGCCTCACGGTTTTTCTGGCCAAATGCTGAGAAGAAGTTGTTGGATATCCCAAGGGAAAGGTGTGGCTGGTGTCATTCTTGTAAGGTCCCAGGTTTAAGCAAGAGGGGATGCATGTTGAATTCTGCCGTCTCCACTGCCACCAAAAGTGCCAATAAGATCCTTGGTGGCCTTCCTTCTTTAAAGAATGGAGAGGGTAGTCTTCCTAGCATTGTGACATATATTTTATACATGGAGGAGACTTTACGTGGTCTTGTAGCTGGCTCCTTCTTAAACCCAGATTATAGGAAACAATGGCGTAGAAAAGTAGAAGACGCTTCAACCTGTAGAGCGATAAAAGTCCTCTTGCTTGATGTGAGTTTTACATATTAACACTCTTGCTTGATGTGAGTTTTACATATTAACACTCTTGCTTGATATGAGTTTTACATATTTGTTAATATCACCTTAACCTTATCCCCCCCTTGTCAAGGTTTCCTGGCATGTTGTCAACCAGGAACCGAAGAACGTGTTATCTTTAACTAATTTTTATTTGCAATCACTGTGTGCTATAAAATTTTGGATTAATTTAGGACTTAATTGATGTGGAAGGTTTGAGTTTGGTAATTTTCCATTGTGTATTATTAATTTTATCTTATTGTTTAACTAAATCATGGTCAGATCTTACTAATTTTCATGTTGGCTTACCAGGTTATTGGGGTGATGATAGATTTTCCTATTTTATGATTAATTTATTCTTTGCTCATGCTTTTTTCATCCCTGGTCTAGTCTGTCCTCACTCTTGTTCGCTTTTCAACTACTAATAATTTAAGGTCACTTGATTATTTTGCTTTCTTTTCCCTGCTCACATTTTTTCTGAACTCATCTTTAGTTGATAAACCATTTATATAAAAAAATTTCTTGCGAAAATATATATAGTTTGGTTAAAAGGTCCATGCAAACCCATGTGAACTTGTAACATGAAATTTGATGAGAAGCCATGAGCTGTATGACTGATTGCTCTTGGTAGATGTGGTTTTTGGTTTCTGATGTAGTAGATGATATGCATCATCAGCATCTATATGTTCTCTATATTTTGGTTGATTTGGCTTTTGATTTACATTTTCAGCTTGAGGAGAACATTTCTCTTAATGCTCTTTCTTTGGACTGGGTCAAGCTAATGGATGATTGGTTAGTAGATTCTTCTGTGATTCAAAGCACTTCATTCACTGTGGGATTCCCTCTAAAGCGTGGGCCAGGTGGAAGGCGACGTAGGAAGCAGTCTGTTGCTTCTGAAGTTACAGCTGACGACTGTGATGGTAAAAGTATTGACTGGTGGCGTGGAGGGAAGTTGTCAACCCATGTGTTCCAGAAAGCAATTTTGCCTGCCTCAATGGTTAGAAAAGCTGCACAACAAGGTATCTTTGTCCTCTATGAAATAAAGAAATCTAATTTGCTTTCTTTATAATAGTAAAATTGGTGAAAATAAATAAAGTAAATAGAGTTATGATTTTGTGACTTATTAGGTGGTGTGAGAAAGATTTCTGGTATTAATTATGTTGATGATTTTGAGATTCCTAAAAGAAGCAGACAATTAATTTGGAGAGCTGCAGTAAAAAGGAGTAAGAATGCAGCGCAGCTTGCACTTCAGGTTTGTCATTAAACTACATTTGAATGAACCATTCATGTAACCCTTTTTCCAACAGTGCACTGGGTTGTGAGGAAGTTTAACAAAATTTTAATTGCACTTTGGTTCAGGTTAGATACCTAGATCTTCATGTGAGATGGAATGATCTTGTTCGTCCTGAGCATAACATCTCAGATGGAAAAGGTTCGGAGACAGAAGCATATGTTTTTAGAAATGCAATTATATGTGATAAGAAAACTGTAGAAAGCAAGATCCAATATGGAGTTGCTTTTGGAAATCAAAAGCACCTTCCTTCACGTGTCATGAAGAATGTAGTTGACATCGAGAAAATTGATGATGAAAAGGAGAAATATTGGTTTCATGTAACATACATTCCTTTATATTTGATCAAAGAATATGAAGAAAGAAAGAGTGTTTCTGCTTTTCCACCAGTTAAGAAGCCTTTAAGTGAGTTATCCGAGTTACAAAGAAGGCAGTTGAAAGCTTCCCGTAGGAATATATTTGCATATCTGATATCTAAAAGAGATAAATCAGAGAAGTGTTCTTGTGCTTCTTGTCAAATGGATGTTTTATTGAGGTAATCTTCTTACATGGTTGTCGAATACATATATTTTTATATTGAAATTCCTATTTTCTCCACCTCCTTGCTCTAATCTTATTTATCTTTTCTGTTGTGCAATCATCAGGAATGCAGTCAAATGTGGCACATGCCAAGGTATGCTAACCATTCTAGACTCTCATTCTAAATTATACTTTATTTCCCAATTTTGTCTTAGGGGTCCCTGAACTAATTTCTTCTAATGTTCTTCAGCATCTGTATATCAGACTTATGTTCTAACTTCACGTGTTCTCAATTGACCGCCTGTCTAATGTATAATCCGGTTGTTTTGCTTAGTGTTTTTGCAATTAAGTATTAAACTTATAAATTTACAAAAAGACTAGCCTTCTGTTATAGGTGATCAAGGAGAAAGGTCACGCTAGGGTAGGGCCTCTCCATTATTTATGGGTCTTCATTTGTTTGTGAATTTTTAGTAGACTCTTGGTATTTCCGTTCCATTTTCCTTTTTCAATGCTCATGAGAGTAAGTTTGTGATTCACATGTTTGTGGGGGATAATCTGCCTTGCACTTCTTGGTTTTGATTTACATTTTCCTTGCAAGGAGAATTCCTGTAATGTTGCAGTCTGGAAGTTGATCATCCTGTTTAATAATTTTGATTGGCTTTTACTCCAAAATATTTTCAAGAATTGCATGATTAATTACTCTAAATAGAAATGTTAGAAGAAAATCTGAAACTTACACTGTTGAAATTTCTTGACTTCACTAGCAATTGATTGATTTTGGTAAGTTTTGAGCCAGGGAAACTTGATCCTATGTTCTGACAAAGTGAATTTGTTCCTAGAAAAACTTAGATTCAGGGGAGAACCATCAATATCAGATCATTAGCGCCCTTGTGGAAAGCTGTTTTATTATTAATAATTTATCTTTTCATTACTTGTTCTTGTCTGGGCCTAAAGTGGTAATCGTGAATCTTGACTCTTATTTAGTCAACTGAATAGCTATACAAACTCATTTATTTCCTGTGAGATTATTATTTCTTTTAAACATGAATGAGATACAGCCATTTTAGTAATATACCAAAATTATTGAAACAAAAAATTTACCCGCCAGGAGCTTTTTCTCTGTGGGATCGTTTATTTTTGTTGGGAGCTTGGTTTGAATGTCCGTCTTATTTTGCTTTGTCAATTTGTGATCAGGTTATTGTCATCAGGACTGTACTTTAAGCTCAACAGTTATGAATGGGAAAGTTGAGTGCTTGATCATTTGTAAGGAGTGTTACAATGCCAGAGTTCTTGCTCGAAATGAAATCAATACTAAGTCTCCTACCACTCTATTGCCCTTGCAAGGACAAGACTGTCGCAGTGCACCAGCAGTCTCCAAAGGCATGCCGGTTAAAAGTTCTACTCAACCCATGAAACTGTCCTCTATCAGAAGCAAGGAGAATTCTGTCAAAATTCAGGAAAGAAGTTCTGATACAAAGCAATCTGCTTCTCATTCTCGATTAGCATCGAAGCGAAGTAAGTTGTGTAACTGGGGTGTCATATGGAGGAAAAGGAACAGTGATGAAACTGGAATCGACTTCAGGCTGGCAAACATACTCACAAGGGGTGTTTCAGATAACCACTTTTTGAAGCCTCAATGCGAGCTGTGTGGACAACCCTATAACTCTGATCTGATGTATATTCACTGTGAAACTTGCAGAAGTATGCTACTGATCTTTATTGTCATTTCCTCCTCTAGAAATTATTTTGATCTTTTAGGTCATGATGCATATCTGTAATTTTTTTCAGAGTGGTACCATGCTGATGCTGTTGAACTTGAGGAGTCAAGGATTTCTGATGTGGTTGGGTTCAAATGTTGCAAGTGTCGGAGGATAAGAGGACCTGAGTGTCCTTTCATGGCCCCTGAACTTAGAGAGCAAAAGCGCAAGAAACGGTTAGGGAAGTTGCAGAAACAAGGACAAGGAAGTATAGCATTGGACTCTGATCTTGGAACTATTTCGGACATTAAAGTGTGTAGTCCTGTCACTCCAATAATTTCTACAGAGGATGAGCTTGTATATGTTAATGATCCTGATGTTTTCTCCCTTTCCAAAGTTGAGCAAATAACGGAGAACATTCCAGAAGTGTATTTTGAGTTGAATACTGCTTCTGCCCCTGGGCCGCAGAAGTTACCAGTCAGAAGGCATATAAAGCGGGAAGGGGAGTTGGATGGTTTTGCAGGGGGTGATGTTGAACATGTTGAGTTGTCGACATATCCTGAACCTAATGATTTTGCAGTGCCCAAGGGGGATTCAGCTATTCCATTTGCAGAATGGGATGTTCCTGGGAATGGGGGTCCTGAAGGTGAGCTGATATTTGATTATGAAAATGTCAACTATGAGGATATGGAGTTTGAACCACAGACGTATTTCTCATTTACGGAGCTGCTAGCATCTGATGATGGAACTGATGGAACGGCAAAGGATGTTGATAATCAAGTGGAGGCTGATGTGACTGCACTTCATTGTCATGTGTGTCTATTGAATGATCCTGCACCTGAACTCTATTGTGATGTATGTGGGTTTTTGATGCACAGTCATTGTTCTCCTTGGGAAGAGTCGTCATCTTCAGAAAACAACTGGAGGTGTGGCCGATGCCGAGAATGGCGGTAGTTAGCCTGATGTTTTATAAGTTTGAGATCTGTCCTCTGTATTTTGTTGGTCTAAATTTTTAGAAGAGGGGAGGCAAAGCTAGGCACAGCCTACAGGTGACACCTGTATTATGGAGGTGATGGATGCATTGGGAGGAAGAATCCTTATGCCCATTGCTGTGCCATCTTTCTGAGGCGAAGGTTTTGCAATTGCGTTTTGGTTGAGACTCTCCTCTGATTTGATCAGTCTGTGATTTTTTTTTAAAAGAAAAGAAAAAAAAAGAGTTTACAATGAATGGTAGGGAAGGTTTAGATGTTTACGTAGAAGAAGAGCTTGAAAGATAAGCAAATGCTGCCTCTTTTTTGGTGCTGCTTATCAGATTGGCATTATTTTTGTATAAATTAAAAAAAAACCAAAGTAATTCCCTAATTTTAAACATGTTAACTACAAATTAAACAGAGCTTAATAGTTCTTTCTTTCTTTTTGTTTCATCTATTATTACTATTTCTTCAATGTTTGTACGGTAATGGAATTTAAAAATAAATAAAATTCAGCAGTATCAAAGTGTTACAACAAAATTTAATAATAACATCTCATTCTTTTACTTCAAATTACTGTCGTTTCTATTTTTATTACTTCACTATCAACTAATTAATTTTTATTTCAAAAATATTATTTTAGTAAAAATAATCAACTTTTAATGATATTAACAATCGGACCTAAATTTTAAAAATTTAAAAAGTAAAGTAAAAACTTGGAAAAGTTTAGAAAGTTTTAAAACATATATTAACAAAATAAAAAAAAATTATCCCTTGGACCCTCGTAGTTCCAAAAGCTTAGTTTGTACTTAGGCTGTACAAGCCCAAATATGCCTGGGCCCAAATAAATATACAAAACCCAACAACCCGTATGGCCCAATAAAAATTAACCCTAGCCCAAGCCCATATCAGCCTAAAACCAAAAAAAGAAGCCCTAGCTTTTCTGCTCCAGCTGCCGCTCTCAACAGCAGCCACGCCCACAACAGCCTCCGCACATCGCGCCCGTCGCCCCCGTACGTCGCGCACGTTACTCCGCGCGTGTCGAATATACAGATCTTGTCTTCCCATACTGGTGGCGAAGTAGATCGAAAAAAGCAGATCTTGTCTTCATGTACTGGCGTGAAGTAGATCAAAGATACCAGATCTTGTCTTCCCATACGTGGCGAAGTAGATCGAAAAAAGCAGATCTTGTCTTCATGTACTGGTGTGAAGTAGATCAAAGATACCAGATCTTGTCTTCCCATACTGGTGGCGAAGTAGATCGTAGAAAACAGATCTTGTCTTCATGTACTGGCGTGAAGTAGATTAAAGATACTAGATCTTGTCTTCCCATACTGGTGGCGAAGTAGATCAAAGAAAATAGATCTTGTCTTCATGTACTGGCGTGAAGTAGATCAAAGATACCAGATCCTGTCTTCCTATATTGGTAGCGAAGTGGATCGAATATATAGATCTTGTCTTCCCATACTGGTGGCGAAGTAGATCGAAGAGAGCAGATCCTGTCTTTATGTACTGGCGTGAAGTAGATCAGGCATACCAGATCTTGCCTTCCCATACTGGTAGAGAAGCAAATCAAAGAAAGTAGATATTGTCTTCATGTATTGGCATGAAGTAGATCGAAGTAAGCAGATCTTGTCTTCCCATACTGGTGGTGAAGTAGATCGAAGATACAAGTCTTATCTCCCTGAAGTTGCAGTGGAGTAGACAGAAGTAACCAATCCAATCTTCTTGAAGTTACAATGGAGTGGATTAAGACCACAGATCTCGTCTCTCTGAAGTTACAGTAGAGCAGATCGCATCAGACTTATCTTTAAGTCGTAGCAGAACAAGTTGAAGTTATAAGTCTTATCTCCCTGAAGTTGCAGTGGAGCAGACTAAAGTTAGCAAATTTTGTTCTTTTGAGAAGCTACAAGGTACAAATCCTATCTCCCTGACGTTGCAGTGGAGTGGATCGAAGCACTGGTTCCTATAACTCTGAAGATGCAGTAGGAAGGAATGATGCTACCTGAATAAATGAAGCATTGAAGAAGTCGAGGCTTAGTAAGACCAGGCACAATTGGGCTTTTAGTCTTTGCTCTGTTCCCGTTACACGACAACGAGCAAAGAGGGGCAACTGTACAAGCCCAAATATGCCCGGGCCCAAATAAATATACAAAACCCAACAACCCGTATGGCCCAATAAAAATTAACCCTAGCCCAAGCCCATATCAGCCTAAAACCAAAAAAAGAAGCCCTAGCTTCTCTGCTCCAGCCGCCGCTCTCAACAGCAGCCACGCCCGCAACAGCCTCCGCACATCGCGCCCGTCGCCCCCGTACGTCGCGCACGTTACTCCACGCGTGTCGCGCATATTTTTCTCCACAACCATACCTGCAACAAACACGAGCAGCACGCAAATAGGATAACCGATTAAGAGACGGGATTTTTTAGGGATTCGTTTGATTTTAGTTTGTATTTCTCGGCTATAAAAGGAGCCGATTAATTTATGAAAGGGGGGGATGTTGTGTTGAAAAGAATACTGAAAAACAAAGAATCAAAGAGAGAAAACAAATTTTGAAGGTGAAAATTTGCTTCGTTTTTTTCCTTTTTTTTTTTACTTTTTTTTACTCTTTTATTTTCCTACTTGTTTCTTAAAATAAACAATAAACGAAAAGAAAAGAGAGAGTATACTTACCTGCGAGGAAGGAACCCTGCTTGTTACCCTAATCGGAGTCAGAGAGGGGCCTCAAATCCGCTGTGGAGGTTGCGGTGGCTTTGGGGGGGGGTTGGGTTAAAGAAAAAACCCTAGCAGAGAAAACCCCCTCCCCTTTTTTGTTTTTTAAAACAGAAAAATGAAATAGATTTTTTTTAAAAAGTAAAATTTTTGTTTTAATAGTATAAACAAAACGGTGCCGTTTCGCCTATACTATCCGCCTTTTTATTTTTAATGGGATATTTTCGCAATTAGTCCTTTCGATTCTGTGTGTTTTTAAATTGTTTTTTTATTTCTTTTAAATTTCGCAACATATTTTGTTACTGTTTCAATTTAATCCAAGTTGCTGCGCAGCGCTTTGGAGGGTGGGATTAATTTCCCTCTTAGTCCCCCATTGTTGTTCGTGCGTTCAAATTGGTTCCTTTTTATTTATTGCGAATCCGCCCCCTTTTTTCGTTCTAGTTCAGTTCAGTCCATTTTAGTTATTTTTTATTACTACATTTATACCATTATTTATTATTATATCATTTACTATCATTATAATTATTATATTTTCTATACATGAACGTGCGCATATTTTTCTTTCCATATAAAACATACGTGCATATTTTTAATATATGTATATATATTTTAAACCTTTACAAATATATGCATATATTCATACATACGTTTTTATTATTTTTAAATCTTTCATATACTTTATATTATATATATATACTTTTTTTTCAATTTTGTAAATACATATACATATACATATACATATACATACTTTTATATTTTTATTTTATTTTCACGATTTTCAAATATATATACATGCATTTTTATTAGTTTTGATTGATATGCTCCATTCCATCTTTTTTTATATGTATCTTTGTATATGTGCATTAAATATATGTGTACACATATTTGTAAATTTACTTGTTTATATTGTACTTGTATATATATATTTGTAAATATTTATTCGTATATGCTATAAATTAAAGTATTTGTATCATATTGTACATTACCTTTTTAACGTTCCCTTTTTGAAAATATGTTTTGGTTTTAACCATACATCAAAGTTATTTTCTCACTCCAAAGGTTTTTTTTTTGAATAAAAGCAATGTTCGAAGCTTGAGATTTTCGAAGGAAATTGAGCCCTAACATATTGGGTTCAGATTTTCTTTGTTAATCTTAAATAACCAAGGATATTCTTTATTCAAAATGCATGAGCATAAAAATCATTTTTGGGAACTTAACTTGTCATGCCCTAACGTATTGGGTGTGGCATGTTACTTTCTCGAAATGAATATTTTCGCATGAAATAAAAGTGATATTCAAAGTTCGGGGATTATGAGGAATTGTACCCTGACGTATTGGGACTCGATTTCTTTACATGACTTGAACAATTTGTTATCCTTTTACAAATTTCATCATTCAAGCTTATTTTAAAATCTTTTTAACTTTCGACACTAAGACATTAAATGATCAATTTGGTACCGATTTTGGGTGTCATGAGGGTGCTAACCCTTCCTCGTGCGTAACCGACTCCCAAACTCGTTTTCTCAAAATTCGTAGACCAAAATAATTTTTAAGGTGACCCGATCACACCTTAATAAAAGATCGGTGGCGACTCCAGTTTTGTTTTAAAAGTCGACAACTAAAATTTTTGTTTTTCAAAAAACGGTTTCGACATAGGCCATTTACTATTATCTCCAAGATTACATGAGGAAGGCTTGACATAACAAGGCATACCAAATGCTAATGGAATGGCAAAATCTTGGTAATGTATACAATTACCAAATTCGAATTATTAATAAAAAATAAAGAGAATTCTGATTAATACTAAACTTTCTTCCGGAAAATTTGACATGTGAAAATAATTTCAACATAATTGAAATTATTATCACATGGACAGAACAAAAACTGAAAATGAAAAAAAAAATTGAAGAATATTATATATATATAAAAAAAACAACATATATCATCAAATTTCGCATGTTTGTTCTTTTGTTACCGCTATATGCTACTTTTTTAAATTTTATTAACTTCTTCTAATGGTACATGCATTTGCATGCTGTTTTATACATTTAATTTTTTAGTTAATTTTTAAATAATACATTTACTTTTATAATTAATTTTTTATTTCATTACCCGAATTGTTAAACATAATTAAAATTTATTAATTTATTTAAAAAATCTAATATAATAAACAAAAATTTTCAAATAACATATTAAAAGATTAATATTTTGTACGTCAATAAAAATTTTAATAATATTAAAAAAAGTTAAATCATAGTTAAAACATTTGTACAAATTTCTGTATACAATATAATTTTTACTTCATATAATTATTATTTTAAATAATAATTAATACATGTTATTAAACTATATTAATTATTTTGATAATTCAAATATAATATTAATAAAAAAATTTATTATTACAATATTTGCATAAATAATAAAAAATTACTATATTGTAAAATAAATTCTTCATTATTCAAAATTTTTTCGTAATGATCAATATATTGACAATAATAATTTATAATTAATATATAATTAATATGTACAAAAATAATGTCATGTAATAAAAACTACTTCAATATAAAAACTTTTTTATGTCAACTTTTACTTCGATTATAGTTACTTTAACTATAATATTTTAAGTAATAATTGTAAATTAAATTTTATTTATCTTTAAAATTTTAATTATTACAACTATTAAACTACAATTATTTTTAAATATATGATCATTAATCCCAAATATTTCTAAATTAAATATTATAATTAATTTTAAATACCAATTTAATAATATAATGAAAAAAAAACTCTCAATGGATTCAAAAAAAATTTCAAACTCGTCCTTCTTTTATATATATTATAGATTCAAAAATATACCAGGTTTAACAAACCATTACATTGTTACAACTGATCCTACTTCATGCCATATCATACACGTAAAACGACACCGTACTAGATAGAGAAACCCAATCTGGTATGCTATGAAGAAATAGGAAAACGGATAAAAAAAAATTGGAAAAAAAATACTCACCATGGATGTGCAGAAAGAATAACAAAATACCCGACCAACCCTTCTTTCACTAAGCCGAAAAACATAATTAAGCTCCTCCGTGATCCGCCAAGCCCTTGCATCATGAAATTTTCCATATTTGTGAGGGGCAAATGCCAAATGGGTGGCCGGCAGAGTATAGAAACCAAGGTTTCTAAGTGTAAACTGAACAAATCTTCCATTTTCACGACAGCAAACCAGCTAGTAGAGCTGCAGGATCATTCGGTGGTATTTGTGGGGTCGCTTGAGCTGCGGGAGGTGGTGCTGGTGCTGGTGCTGGTGCTGGTGACTGAGGAGGAGCAGTAGGAATGCTAATCAATTGTTCCTTGATGAATTCCTTCAACCTGCAGATGGAATATGAGAAAAATCTGTCAACACCAAGGTTTTGAACTTAACATGTTCGTGTGAAGTTTTAGGTACATACTCGAATGTTAATGTAGGATCGCCTGAAGCAAGTGTCATTCGCAACTGGGTTCTGTCTGCAGGATCTGTTTCAATTCTGATCTGAAAATATTACACAAAAAAAAAGCTGTAACAACTGACCTTCCCCACATTCTAATGGACCAGAAGCTCATGGATAATTTAACCACACTTAAAGGGCAAGTTATAGGACTTATATTTCTCTACATACGAAATTTAATTAGGATAGAGGAATGAGCAAGGGCTGAAGGACAAATAATTTTGGAACAAATTCAGCACCTTTTTAAACCAGAATATTATAAGCAACACAAACCATACAATTCAAAAAACTACCAAACAACCGAGAACATAGTGTAAGAACCAGTTTCACCCTTATAATAAAACAGCCATGTAGATTGAACAGAATATATTTCTTACCAAACATAGCATGGCATGCGTACTCTCCGAGTAGAAGGTAGTGCTTGCAACTAGATTATTAGGATTTGGATCCTGGAAAAAGCATAAAAGAAAAAATAATGGTAAAACAAAGCCTCTATAAACGATAGAAGGGGTTATTCAGATGAAAGGACTTACAAGCCCAGGACAAATCATTAACCGGAAACTGTTGAGTAGATTTGCCATTTCTGGAAGAGGCATGGGTCTTACACCTCTAACCTGCGCAATTTGGAGCAAATATATAAGTCAGGGAGCCCAGCAGCGGAAATAAACTAGTCCGTAAATAATAATATGAACTAGCATAGACAGAAGAAGGTTCATTATATGATGGCTGTTTACAGTTACATGCAGGTGTAGGTTGGGTATCCACATATTGCTCACCCCAATAGCAACAAAAGAAAAGAATGGCACTAGCAACCCACTTATAACAAAGCATGCTTAAGGCTAAAGGATGAACACAATCTTTCTCTTTCTCTCCCTTCCCCAACCAATAAAAAAGACACAAAAAACAGGAGGTATACATACCACTTCTTGAAGCTTCAATGGAGGTCCTGAAAGTGATCTCCATTGAGGGAAAAACTCCTCAGCAGGCACTGGAATAGGCTGAAGAAATTTATTCAACACAGCAGGAAGGCGAAGCTTCACATTAACCTGTAAAAGGTAATAATAAGTTACCTCGTAAAAATTAACCAGCTCCTTCTGGTCTAGAAGTACATAATAGATAAATTATTAGAAAGTACCATATTGGTCCCAAACTTGTAGGAGAAGTCAAGAACAGCTACATCCCGGCTTGGCCGAAGATTTACAACCTCAAGTGGGCATTGCACCTATAGAAACAATGAAAAAAACAGCTACATCCTCAGTCCTTTAAAAGTATGAAATGGAAAAGGAAGAAAAAAAAAAAGCATCAATAACCATTAACCAGCAACTAGTTACAAGCAGAATGGTTCCTTTTCACCTGTGCTCGAGGAGGTATAGTGTCAGGCACTAATGAAAGCTCCATCTTCAGATGAGCAGGGGGCAGCATTAGAGCCTGGACTGAAACAAGAGGAGCTGTATTCTTGTTTCCCAAGAAAAGAACAAGACGTCCATGATGAGCTCGCCACTCTGCTTTAATGCCAATCTGAAGTAATGTTTAGTGAGAAAATCAGCAACAAAATTTTGGAAGCTTTTACCAACTTGAAAACCAAAATATATCCTAGAGTAACCTAAGGAAATAATACAAATAAGCAGATAGCAGAAACTATGGAATATGAAAAGTAAAGAGTTCATACCTGAATGTAAGGATCCTCATATAGAACACCACTATCTTTCAGGCATAAAGCATGGAATCTTTCAGCAATATTTCCTATCGGCTGCAGATGCAAGTAATGAGACCAAATGGTAAAACTTATAATACACTTTCTAGAATCATCTTGCAATAACGGCTCAACTTTTTAGTTTCCGTTAGGAAAATATCTGTTGCATGTAGCAGATACAGTAACAAGTACAGTGAACTTAAAGCAAAGGAATTGGAAATATAAATGCTCTGTACAATGACTTGAGGATATGTGAAAAAAGGGTGTTATAATCATACAATAAAGAAACTGCAAACAGACAGATAACGACCACCGGAAGAACTTTTTCTAAGGTGGCAGACAACAATAGAAGTCCCTAACCTCATCTTCTCAAGAAGCCAAGAAAAGGAAACCCTTTACTTTTATATTGGATAAAAGAGGATAACAGAGAAAGCTGTAACCCAGCACAAAATGCAGCCAGCTAGAGAAAAGGTAAGGAAAGGAGTCATGCTGCACAATTTTTGAAGTAGTGGGTTCGAGGGATGCTATTGAGGTGGGATCGCATAAAATTTCCCAGCCCTTTTACACAACAAGAGTAGAACACAATTAGATCAGCTTTCTTCAATGTTGAAAATAAAGCACATAAAGGTTCCATTCTGATTTTTGAACTAGGAAGAAGGGGTATGGGTAAACATTATAAGAGAATGCGGTACCTGAACTGTATTTCTCTGCTCTTCGACAGGCACTATGGCTGAACCATCAACTGCATCTGGACCACCTTCCAGTCTAGAGACTGCATTGTGCTCAGATTGGACAGTAGCACCAGGAGGGCCTTCAATGGCAAGTGGGCCCAAAAGATCACCTAGAAGGTCTGCTGAAGGATGTTGAGGATCTACTTTGGTTAAAGAACCATTTTGTTGAGACGAGGCTGGGTCTGTTGAAGTATGATCCTGCCAAGATAAATCAAATATAATATTAGTCCAAATTAGATTTAAAACAAAAGCTACAAACATATATGTATGTATATATAAAAAACCTAAAAAAACAAGTAGCCACTAGGATTCCAAAAGATCTAACCTCAGTAGTAATCATGCTGGGCACCATCGCAAGACTAAGCTGGCCAACAGGAACTGGTGATGTTGCCCCATTAGCAGGGGGTTGGTCAGTTACAACTAAAGCATTCGATGGTTGCTGTTGAGCTCGTAATTTGATAGCACTTTGCTCTGCAGTGTCAGCCTCAGAATATTCTGCCCTTTTGATCAATGAAGACTGTAAATTGAGCAGATGAACATGGTTAACCATCACTTGAATCAAAACCATATATGGCAGACGACTCTAAACAAATATTGCAAAGTACACACACCTTACGCTCAGGAAATTTAGGCATCTCAGCCAATATATCCATTAGAGCAGCACCTTTCTGACACAATGCAAAATATTCAACAGCTCGTTGTTGTATCTCCGCATCAATGCAACTCTCATATCTGAGTTAACAAATAAAAACATTGCATTAAACAATTTTAAAATTTCAAACAGATTATAGATGGTATATTAACCAATGTAAAGAAAAACATATAAATATAAAATCTCACTTATTGAATATTGCCCAAATCTGACTTTGCAGCTCTTGATCTGGGGGCTGAGTGTGCATCAAAATCTTTGCATAAGCTGATAAAAGAATAGGGATGGTAGTAGTCCTGAAACACATCCATTATAAGAAAATAAAATATATGGAAAGCAAATACCGCCCAAACAGAGAGAATCATGGTTTAAAGGTTCTTACGATACTGTAGGAAGCTTCTCATGTAGGATACCAAAGATTTCTTTTGGACTACACCCAGGCCGTCTAGCTAATAGGTGGCTGTACTCTCCAAGTATGTAAGCACTGACCTGATACATATAAATCCCAAAATGAACTTTTATATCTCTATCCCTGAAATATATATGTGCGTATATATTAGTAATATTAAGTGCTAAATAATATCAACTTAAAAGATTAACACACACAAAAAGAAATGAGACTGAATTTAGTTAATAACAAACAAGAGAAAAAGGCAGCCATACTCAAATGCAGCATGGTGCACAGTCTGGTCCGTTATACATCAATTCAGTTTAAAAAGCAAATCCCTAATTTAGCTTCAAAAAGGTAAGCTGTCACATAAATACCAGTCCTAACGGGCAAAGATCTCTAATGCAATCAAATATGCTTTTCCTACTGCCCAAGGACAGAGAAACCAAACCATAGAAGCTAATATTTTACTGCAATTTTGAAAAAGAAAATAGTATAAAGTGCTTAAACCATTCACATGGATCATACACCATACTTTCCAAGCCCACACAGCTCATCTGGAAAAAAGGAAATACAAATTATACAGACCTTGACCATGGTCTCATGTACAGCAGGCTTTTCAAGATACTCTTTCACCTTTGCAGCGGCATAAGGCTGGTCATAAGCATAAAAGTCTCAGCCCAGAAACCATCAAAGAAAAAAATATTCTGTTATAAAATATAGAAGTAAATCTGTGACAGGCTTTTTGATCACCTGTAGGTCATCATTGTTGGTAACAAACTGCACAACACGGAACCATATATCATCGCTAATAAAATCTCCTGCCTTGTCAATCAATTGAAGGATAACATCCACATACCTGCAAGATTTAGGCAAGCTAGTCAATTTGATAAGGAATACAAGTAATCATATGAAGTAAATGTACACAATAGAAAAGATAATACTGAGGTATAAAAGTTCTGCTCGTAAGAATATCTGTTAATATCCAGCTTTCACCCTACATGCTTACCATGACAGATCAGGAGCAAACTTCTCAGCAAGAATGGCAGCCTTAAGTGACAATTCCTCACGCATTGTGAAATCAGCCGAGCTGAGATACTGGTAAATAGATGACAGTCGGTAACATTCTCATCTTTATGCCTTAGCATTTGAATAGTTAGAGGAAAATAAAACATCAAAGGGACTATTCAAAGTAAAAAAAAAAGCTCACATTTATGACTACAGTACCTGCAATAATTCTTCCACAATGTCCTTTGCATTTGTTACATCACACATTCCATAAAGCAAATCGAGAGCACGCCTACGGATACTGGAAATCCCATATGGGCGTTAGTCAACAAAAAATGTATCTTAAGAGCATACAGTTCAAAGCATAAATAATTTAATTTATATACTGAAACTGCTTACAGTTGCCATTTAATATAATATGACAATAGTCAAAGGTTTAGTTATAGAGTATGTTACTCGGACATGAGTGTGCGTGTCAGACATCCATATCTTTATTACACGGATATGCTCATTTTTTTGTATGTTCTGCCATGTATTTGGAGGGTCCTCAAAAGGTCATGTTGCCATACCTATGTCCTAATATGCATTGGATACAGGTACTTCAAGGAAAATGAAGAGTCGGAGCAACATATAGTACAAATTAAGGTTTAGACTTGAATTAAGTTACTAATTTGCCGTGTCAATTAGTCAGATGAGGAGCTCATTAATAGACAATGATATAAGGTGATTTCAAAACTTTTCAAGTGCATAGCAAGGATTTACAAGCACTGCTTATACACTTCGACATGTCTTACACGGGACAAGCATAGATGTTAGCTATGGTTTGCGTCTTGACTATTACTGATTCACAGAAGAGAATCATAGAAATAACAATCTAACTGATAGATGTTACCTAGATGTAATCCAGATTATTAAGGTCTATCTTTTTTCACATCCTCGCCTTGGGCTAGTTCTCACTCTCTCATTTTGGAAACTGACCCTACTAATGCTCTTCTGTGGATCAACAATCATGCTACTTTTCCTTCATGGATGAACCGTATTGGTGATCTCCAAGGCAAGAATAGGCATCTTTCTTTTAAACACAAATTGAAATAGACAAATTCCTTAGCAGATGGTTTGGCAAAACCTGAGTTAGTTGGAAAATTGATTTTGTAGCTCCCTTATAATCTTTTTTCTAAGAGATTTTCCCTTGTAACTCACTCTGTCTACAGGTCTTGATTGTATACATCTTGTTCTTTTAAGTATCAATGCAAGTTGCCTTTCAAACACACATACATACACCCCCCCAAAAAGAACACCTCCAAAACTCAAAACTGCAAAATCAGAAACTCAACCTGATATCAGGGTCCTTCAATGATGTGATGATCTGCGCCTGATGCCTCTTGATAATCTCTTGCGCATCAGTAACCATTAACATCCTAGTCATATTTTCCTGCAACCAAGCAATTTTAAAACTATAAGTAAATCATTGGGTTATATGCATCCACCCTGATATAGCACATGAACATAATCGCTACTTCAAGAAGAAGATCATTTAGAAGAAAACTAAGGTATTATATTTCTATAACTTACCAAACCAAGATATCTAATATTTGGTTCACGAACAGCAATGAATTTTCCAAGAAGGGCAACACACTGAGACATCATCTCCTTTTCTGCATCAAGATGCATGACCTGTAACAAGGGCAGCAAACACACAACAGAAAACATGCATGCTAAATTAGAACAGTGACATATGTACATGGTTGTATACCATATGGTGTGTAAGCTCTAAGAGGGACCAGGAGAGAGGGTAAATAATATTAGATTAAATCATTACAATATGTCAAAAAGAGCCAAGAAAGCAGATAGGTTGCTACTTCAGAACCATTATGTTTTTCTTCCTTACGTGCAGGTGCAGGTGCAGAGTGAGAGGTGTTACCATCAATCTGAAAGTACTTCTATTACATTCTTACTTATGGGCAGAATAAGTGTATGTATACTGAAAGCAAAATAATGTATAGAAGGGAATGATTGATAATAAATTTTACATGCCAAAACCAGAAATGAGTAGTAAACTCACAAGAGCAAGGGCTTCAAAGAGGACAGCATGTGATGCATTATTCTTATTAACATTTTTCACAACATCAGTTCCCATTAATATCCTTTGTAAGACCTGAAATAAGTATGCAAAGTTCCATCAGTATCAAAATAATCTTGAAACATCAAAAGATGAATTCTATGGAAAAGTTAAAACCTCAAACAATGTTCTACGCGTATAAGGATCTTCAATGGTAGGAAAATACTGGAGAGCCCTCATTGTCTTAACCTGTTATAAGAGAAAATAATAAACATCAGATAAGCTTTACCAAAAATAAGTTTATCATTATTAATAACAAATGTCATCCACCCCAAAGAAGAGATAAGAAAAGAAAAAAAGGAAAACTATTCAAAACAGTTACCAAGTAGCCTAGTGAAAACAGTTCTACACTGTAATCAGACCAGGCACATAACTTTTTTCCAAGCTTGGCATTGAACTCAATAGAATCTGCAGGAGTGAAACAGAAGTACAAACCTGAAGCCAGGGAGATGGGATGCCATAGTAAGTATATTCCTGTGGAATATCTTGGTTCCTTGCAAGGCGCTCCAATGTTTTAACACACTTTGGAAGGCAGGACCAATATGCTTCATGATTATTTGATACCAAAGCAACAAGAAGGCTCATAGAAGATGTCAAAACACCAAGATCACGCTCATCTAGAAGTTGTGCCATCCGATCCGCCCTAAACATAGGGCAATAAAAGAAATTCAGAATAAGCACAACTAGTATCATAAAACAGCCATTTGGGATAAAAATTTTAACATTCTAACATACCAGCCATCAACATTGACAACATCAGGATTTTTTCTATACAATCGCAGCAAACATAATGCAGCTTTTTTTCTTACAAGGGGTCTGCAGCTGCTAGAAAGCTGGAATAACAGATTTTATCAGTAAATTATTTTCTAAACAGAACATTTGTACTTAACAAGTTTCTGGTTCCTTACAAGTAACTTTTGAACATCAGGCGCCAAAGATTCAGCAAATTCCCTCCCACCAATATTCCCAACCTACAGAGTTAATTTCAGGAAAAGAGTATAATATACAGAAAAAAAGGATAGAAGTAAACATATGGAAAATATTAGGTGTCTATAAATCAACCCACAAAAGGTAACAAGAGCAATAGTAATAATAAGAAACGCTATTGCAGATTCAGGAACAATGACTTACAATAGAAATTATAAAATGATGAATAATATTTAGAAAAGTGAATGAAAACTTCTCTTTAGAAAAGAGAAATATGTCATGGACTAAATCCTGCTCTGAACTTTCTGCATGCATCTGAATTAAGTACGTAGTATGATAGCTATTTGATGATGTAAATCAGAAATAACTCCTCCCACATTCTAATTACATGGAACATCAAGAACCTCTAGCAATTTTTAAACCTTACCATGGTTAGTGCAAGGCACTGAAAAGTCTCATTTCGACCAATTATATCATTGCGTACAGTGTTGATTGCTAGTCTCAGAAAATCATGATTTTCATTGAGTAAACAGGAAGTCACAATGTATCCGACCTGCAATCAATGATGGGGGGACAAAAGTTAAACAACTGCAGAGAAAATGGAAGCATGCAGAAATTATTTTATTAATTATCCAAGCCTCCACAATAAATCCTTTACTTGATTCATACAGCCCCATTAGAGATTCGGATAGAATTATGTGATGGTTATTATACTGCTTCAACAGTAGCAAAACATTCCAGCTTTATTGTTGGAGACACATTGCATGTAACAGTAACTGTTATAAGCATAAAGGAAGACACTTTCATGGTAGGGCAGATTCTGACAAGTGACACAGGTCAGACATCCCAACATGCTATCTTCTTAGCTCTTTATACACTCAAGTTTTATTTCCTTATTTTCTTTCTTTCTTGGGAAAAGAGGAAATGATTATAACTACTTTAGGCCTTGGTTATACAACTTTCCCAATTTCCTCTTCTTTCAGGCTCTTGAACAGATTGTCATTTCTACAACATGGCTCTACCAGGTCTTTCCCTCCATTTAACATCTCACAAATGTGCTTTTAATCATACTAAAGGGCAAATGAAAAGTGGATCTTACCTGCTTTTCTGGATACTTTGGCGCAGATATCAAGGAAACAGCTTCCATATGACCAAAGTCAACGTCATAACCCAGCATGTATATATAAAGCATTTTCCAAACATATTTCTTCTTCTCATATGGAGACAATCCCTGTCAGAATAACATGAACTTTCAATAAAAAAAACTGCTCACTCAGCTCCTTAAGGCACTAAAAAGACCTTGTCACCAAACAAGGGACTAAAAGGTTCTGTTTAAATGTTTCTAAAGGGAACTGGCAGTGTGATATGGACCCAAATGCAAGGTATGGGACTTGGATCCCACATAGGAAAGTACGGAATTTCCTTGAGGGGCTTAAATGGACCTAGGCTCTACAACCTCAATAGCTAGCTTTTGCAATGTGGTTCTCGAAGGTCCACATCAGTGTTTTGACAATTTTGTTCTAGGATTCAAATGTTGCATGAAAGAATGAGGTAAACTCTTCCTATATAAGTTAACAATAAAAATAAAAGAGAAAAAATAACTTCATATAAGAACAACAAGGCTACTTTCTTAAAGCTGAAAGACAGGCTGACATTCATCAACAGCCCTTAGATAAATACATATATGGTTTCCTGTAGAAGAGAATAGAACCTATTGTTCTAGCATGTCTGAAGCTGGATAAAATGCTCAATGTGAAACAAAAACAAATGCAATTTAGATTTCTTACTGAGACTAGAGTTGATTTATATGAACCTTTATGAGAATTAAAGATGAAACTAATAAGATGATGCAAAAATCATGGAAATAAAATTTCCCAACAATCTAAGAGAGTTGTTGGTAATTGGTATACACAACTTCTTCCAAAGGAAAAATACAAAATACTGAAAATTTTAATAACTGTCATTGTCAAGAAGATTTTTTTTTTTTTTTACTATAGTGGCGAGGAAGGGGGAAAAGGAAACATTAACTAAATTGAGAACCTTAAGTCTTTTTCCATTCAATATAGAACATGAAAGAGGAATGTAGCAAAGCCCAAATAAGAACCACATAAAAATTTGCTCAAAGGGTGAGGTTAGGTGAGATAGAGAGAAATACAAACAGTACTGCTAACATCAAAACTAATTGAAGGCTTCAAGAACATCTCCTAACTATAAAAGACAGCCAGATCTATAAATCCAAATAAAAAGATATTTGCAGTTAAAATACGCCAAACGATTGCCAAATTCATCAATTTATGGAAACACATCTTTAAAGGTTATTATCCTCACCAAGGGATATAATTTTAAAATTTAACAACATAGTTCAAATGTTTGGCTTTTTAGACATGGTTTTGTATGAAAATACAATCGATACCATCTTCCTGATCCTCACTGCCAAACTGATCAGAACTGACTCTTCAAAAGGAGTCATGGACCTCATTCAGCAGTCCAATTGAGCAAACTGATTACATCAAACCTTTTTAACTGCAACCCTATATAATTTATGCTTTACCAAATGCAACAAGCTCATTCGATAAGAGAACTGCTGTGCTACAGTGTAAAGACAGTGATGCCTACTAACTATGGGACCATAGAAATATACATGTTAGGAGTTCAGTGCCTAAAAGGTTTTTAACTGGAAGATCAAGTTGTGAGAGATTCTCATGATTAGCTAGCAGCATACTTAACAGCATTGAGAAGGTTTTCACTTAAATTAGGCTTCTAAATAATTCTTAAAAGACTATGAGCTTCTACCCACCACATATTCTATCGCTCCATTTGCTTGGTGCTTGGTGCTTTTTGCTATTTTTCCCCATGTTTTCAGTTCATTTTTGTTTTTCCATTTTCACCTTATATTGAAACAGTGTAGAAAGTAAAAAAGCAAAAACCCAGTAAAAATGAGCCTATATATATTCCAATACGAACAGTATACGCTTAGTCAGAAGAAATGTGGCAGTAAAAGCTTAAAATGATAGCAGTTTGCTCACTCAAGCAGCCGCCACTACCGTTCTGAAACAATTAAGAACCTTTTTCCTGATAAATTATGAAAAATTTATTTGCTATAAGTTTCTGCTAATAGTCTACCGAAACGGAAAAAGAAATTGATAATTTTAATGGCGTTCAAATGCATATGTTTTAAATGAAAAAGTTATTCTGGGCATAATAAGGTAGTTTCAATACTTAAAAAATTATAATAAAAAGGAAAATAAATAACAAAATGATAAACTCCAAAAATAGACTGAATAGCTAAATTAACTTCGACTTCTGCACTAAAACAAAATCTAAGTAGAAAAAGAAAATAAAGTTCACTGATTATTATATTAAATGAATTCAACTGGAAGCACATAGAAAACTTAAAACATAAAATTAAGTCCGGTCATTCTGTAAACATAGACTTCAGAATTAAGAAAGATTTTAAAAAGAATTAGCTTTGAAACCCTAACCTTTTCATTTTTGAAGCGATTACGGACATTTCCGAGCTCTTTATCGATACGTTGACGTTCTTGCTCTTTGTTCTGGCAATTTCGAATGTCGCTTATGAAAACCGAAAGCCCTCTCATCCCGTGCATTGCCATTCCACTTTATCGACCAGATCCACTTCTTGTTCCCGCTGGATCTGCCTCTCAATTTTCCAGATCGTTTCTCTCTTTTCTATCAACGGCAACGGAGAAACCGATCCGGCATTAAGGAATCGATAATTTCTCGAAGGCGAAAAAAAGGAGGTGAGGGAGAGGGAATAGATTGATCTAAAAGGGAGACGGTGGTTGTGGTGGCGGTGATAGACCAAATTTTGGAACAATAAGCCGTCGAGAATAGGTGAAGTCTGGAGACGACTTTTATTTAATTTTTGTTCCTTTGTTTTTCTTTTTAATTGATTTTTTAAATTTATTTATTTATGTTATGTTCTTTAATTAAATATTTAAATGCATGAATTAATTGATAGATTTGAATAAAAGAAAAAAACTCCAGTCCAGTTTTGGTTTTGGTTTTCTCGGGTCGGGTCTTCTGGGCTTACTTTTTTTGACATTTTGATTGGATTTTGACTTTTGAAAAAGGCTTACAGCTAAGATAGTGTTTTGGGTTAAAACTTTATTTGGTCACTTATATTTAATTATTTTTATTTTAGTCAATAATGTTGTTTGAATTTATTATTTTGGTCACTCATTCGTTAAATCCTAACGGAGTGTTGTATAAAAAAATCTAACGAAATGATGATCTTACCCTTTTTTATTGATATAATAATAAATTTAGTTTTTCGAAGTTTATAAATTTTATCAATTTGGTCCTAATTCTAAAAGATTCAACAAATTAAACTCTCAAATTTACACATTATATCAATTTAATCTTGATTCTTAAGCATTCAAAATAAACAAATTTTAAAATATAAAAATTTATTTAAAAGTTTATTTTTCAATAAAAATAGATTCAAAATTATAAAAAATATATATTTATAAATAAACATCTATTTTTCTCATTTTCTAATATAACATTTTTTATTAAAATGATAATTTTATAAATAAAACAATCTAAGGGGAAAATATGAGGAAGACTTAAGTAGATTCAACTTTTTCCTTCTTTTTTTTCAACATTAATGACCACCTTGTTGAGTCAAAAACTACAACCTGAGGTCGGAAATAGTAAAGATTAACGTTTTTAGGTTGTTGCCCAAAACTAGTTTGTTGCATTTAAGGATGTGCTTGAATGCTGGCTTAATTGAGGATACATAGGAGAGGATGAAGTATTGGAAACCCAATAGGTAAAAGGTCATATTGTTAGTTCTACAATTAATTCCTAATTCAATAGCACAACGACAAAAGATGCAAAAATTAAGGAATTTGAAGTAAGGGCTATCAATGTCGGTGGTTGAAGGTAGTTCCCAACACTCGACAATTTTAGTGAGGACTAAGGAATAAGGTAAGCGTATAATAAATAATTTTTTATTTATAAAATAAAACTAAAAAATGAAATGTTTGAATATGGTTTAAGTCTGGTTTGTAGGTTTTAAAAAAAATTATTTATAAAACTTTTAATAAATAATTTAATGTTAGAAAAAGAGAAAATGAGTATTCATTTATTTATAATTTTGTGTGTATTTTTATAAAATATTATGTATTTTTATTGAAAAATAAACTTTTAAATAATTTTTTTAAATTTTTTTAATTTTAAAATTTGAAGAATTAAGACTAAATTAACATAATGTGTAAAGTTGAATGTTAAATTTGTTGAATTTTTAGAATTAGGACCAAACTGATAGAATTTGTAATCATTGGAGGGTTAAGTTTATTATTTTGCCAATGAAAAATGGCCACGTTAGCACTCCATTAGTGATTGGACAGAGAAGTGACCAAAATATTAAATTTTAATAATGTTAGTGATTAAAATATAATATTTTAAACCCATGTAGTCAAAATAGAAATACGCTAATAGTTGGGTAATTGTTTGTATAGTTTACCCTATTCTTTAATATGTATTTTACTAGTATCTTTCATGGCCCACAATTCGGGATGGTTGATTATTTATTTGTGTCAAGTTATAAACTAAAAATTTGAAGGTTAAAATATGTTTTTGGTCCCTATATGCTTCATACATTTGAAATTTAATTCCCTTACTTTTATTGTCAATAATTTAGTCCTCTACTTTTTGGACTTAAAAATTCAAGTCCAATTGTCACTACCAAGAAAATTGTTCTATAAAATTCTCTAGTGTAATGTTTTGAAATTAAAAAAAAATTGATTTCATATAACACTCAAAATAACATTGAAAATATTGTTTAGGAATTTTTCTTAAAAACACCATTTTGAAATTGTCACGATAAAAGACATTTTTATTAGAATAAAGTTCTTAAGAACAAAAAATTGAATCAGCGTTTTGATTGAAATAATTAACAATATTAACTATTTAAATTAACTAATGACGCTATAAAAGTAGATAGACCAATTTATGTTAAAAATTAAAATATATAGATTAAATATCAAGTTTCAACATAGTCTAGAGCTAAAATTGAAATTTTATTTTCTTATATAATGTAAAAAAAATGCAAACCTAAAAGAAAAGGAAAGCCATGTATCAGTTTCTAATACTCTCAGAGAATTCAAATTATATATAACCACATGATATTTTAATCGGAAAGTTAACTATATTAACTATTTAGATTAATTAATAACATTGTAAAAATATACAAGCCAAGTTTTGTTAGAAATTAAAATATACAAATTAATCGTATCGGAATCAACTAAACAAGGAAGAGGTGGCGGTTGATGTGTCATTGATCGCTATAATTAGCTTATCATTTGGAAGGAAAAAATCACTTTCAAAGATCGATTCAAAACTGAATTTTACCGAGTCTAAGGTTAAGAATTTGTATATTTGATTTACCAATTTAATTTCAATTATTTAATATTATTTTGCAATTATTGTTATGTTATTATTTCGTTCTATTCAATTTATTGTTTTAACCTTTATCAACTAAAACTCCCTTTTATTTATTTTTCAGTTCAGCACGCGACAAGTCGTGGGCACAACAGCTACCACGAATTTAGAATCTAGTCACGTAAAAACGGTATTAGGAATTCCAGTCCCTATGGGATCGACTCTACTTCTCTAAATTACTATTTAATTCAGTTAGAGCATAGAAAATTTATATTTGGCGATTTCGACAATCATCAAGAGTGTCACGTGTCAAATAAATATATTATTTAAATTTTTTAAAAGAAAAATTATTACATAAGCCCTTCTCATCACCTAAACTCCGAACTCTAACCAATTGAATTAAGCCACGTGTCACATTTACACATAAACATAGATTTCCACATTTTTTTGTCAAAACACATAATTATAAAACATATTAACTACACATTCATGTAAATCATGAATGTCAAGCTTGACATAAAATAATTTTTTTTAGCTATTTTAGATCGACAATATTTTAGATTGATATGATAGAGATATCGATACATAATTTATGGTGACCGGCTTTATTGCTAAAAATTACCTGCTTCTTAACACTTGCACTATATTTTCTATCTTTTGCTTGGGAGTTATGTCATTGCTTATTAATGATTAGACCTCTTCATGCGTTGAGCTATTCGTTCAAGCCTTAAGGTCCGTTCGAAATTTAAGAGGATTTAAGTAAAAATATTAAGCTTGGAAAAAAATTAAGTCCATTTAAAATATGAGTCAGGTTTGGACTTGAACATTTAAGGTTTAAGCCTGACCCAATCCGTTTTGAAGTTTATAATACTATATATTATGTTATTTTTATATATTATGTAATTTATAACATATTAAAAAAATAAACATATACTAAATATATAATACTACTCTAATATAAACATTAAAATAATATTAAGATGACTATATAAAAAATATAAAAAATAATTAACATTAAATTAAAATAATATAAATATTTAAAAAATAAGATGAGCAAGCCTGAAATGCACTTGGGTTAATCTTTTATAAATATGAGCGGGTTTGAACAAAATTTTAAACTCATATTTCAAATCGAGTTGAGTTTAAATAAACATAAAATATTAATATCATATTTAGACTGAGCCAAACTTGACCCAAATCAACTATGAACACCTCTACTAATGATGTTATAGGTTTTAAATATCAAGACTATAATAATCTACTTTTGATCCTCTTCTTTTTTATTAAGCAAAAAAATGTTTTTCTTTTCCTTCTATAGAAAATCTTGCTTTTTCGATTCTTTTATTGTTTCTTTTTATCCTAGTAAAAGTTTAAAATGGTGGTATGTTCGAAATTTAGACTTATATAGTTTAGAGTTTACATTCAATCTATTATTTTTGGAACTTATAATTTGCATAGGTAATTATTTGATACGCTGTCAGTGAAATCGGGTTGAGAGTATGACAAATATTACATTTATTACACTTATACTTGTCAAACCTTTAACTCGTTTGTAGAGTTTAAAAAATTCCACTACCAATGTATCTAATAATTTTCCTTAAAACATTTTTTTTTCATCTACATTTTATTAACTAGCTTTTTTATCCATGTCATGCACAGGTTATATGCGTATACATTAAATTATTTAAAATATTTTTTAAATGATATCATTTCACTTAAAATTTTATAAAAAATATAATAATATAAATGTCTCATTTGTTAGTTTAGATATATGGTATTAAAAATGGTTTAAAAATTAAATAAAAAATTTTTTATAATTTAAATAAACAAAGATTATGTTATCTTTATTCCATTGATTTATAAATTCGACCGTAAATATGAAAAATAATTAAAAGTGAATGTATATTAAATAATTAAATTTGTCAATAAATCTTTTAACTTAATAGTAAAAACATTATGTTGTAATATGAGAACTTGGGTTTAACCTCAAGCAATTTCATTCCTCTCTCTTAATTATTAAACAAATAATTAATATTCTTGGATATCAATGTATTCAACCTTGCATGATGCAGCCCTTCTTCCTTACTTTCTCCTTAAACTGGTAAATATTCAAGTTGTTCACTATCCTCTTGTCATTACCAATGACAACAAATGGAACTCGGTACTTTCTAAACCCTCCAGTGTGCATTGGAAATTAAAACCCTTGAGGGATGATATTCGCAGTCTACTGCAGCAGGTACATCTTAGGACACAACATGGATACCATCCGATGAATCACTTCATTTGGAGGGTAGCATCACAAACGTCACCATTTGGTCCTGATATCTCATGGCATTAATGTTTGTTTCTTTGTGCCCTTGTATGAATAAATTGATTAAATTTTTTCTCGATTCCATACGATTTAAATTTTAATTAAATAAAATTTAAAATAATTTTTATTTACAATTAATTATAGATAACAGTATAAGTTTGTTTATTTTAATAATTAAAAT
The DNA here is from genome assembly GCF_007990345.1 of Gossypium hirsutum. Lineage (NCBI taxonomy): Eukaryota > Viridiplantae > Streptophyta > Magnoliopsida > Malvales > Malvaceae > Gossypium > Gossypium hirsutum. The sequence continues at coordinate 37,266,322 of NC_053445.1, read as the reverse complement.
TATAAAAAATAAAATAGAAGTACAATAAATTTTGTTTTTACCAAAGATTACATCATTATTTTCTTCTAAACAAAAATAAGAAAAATAATATATTTTCTTGTTTTAAAAAATAAAATGTAAATTAAAAAAATTACTTTATTATATTTATTAATTAATATAATTTATTATTAAAATTTAATTCTTTAGTTTAAATATAACTAAAAACGGAAATATTTTGAAATTTAAAGAACTAATCTAAATTTCAATGTTTTCATATATACTTTTGTTTCTTATTTTATATATTAGAGTAAACTATACAAATAATTACTCGGCTATGCTTGCGTTCCTGTTTTGGTTAACCAACTTTAAAATATTTCAATTTAAGCATTAACGTCAAAATTCGTTCTTGTTTATATCACCCGCCATTCAATTGATAATGAAAAGTCTTTTTCTAATTGGTATAATAACACATTCAATCCTCAATACTTACATATTCTATCAATTTAATCATTTAACCCTTCACATTACAAATTCTATCAATTTGATACTCAAACTTCCTGACCAAAGTTTTCAACTTTTAAGACAAAGGCATTTCACATCTATTAATTGTTTTACTTATGGTTGAAATTATCTAATTTGGTACATAACCCTTTTTGTTCATATTTTTAAGAAGCTAGTGTTAGAAATTAACTAAATACCATTAAAAATAATAGAAAATACAAATTTTAACAATATAATATATAATAAAATTATGTAAATAATTCAATATTTGTAAAAACTAGTTTTTCTCTTTGACTAGTATAAATTTAGTTTTTAATTAATTTGGTAAATAATTTGACACCAAATCAGATTTTTAGTGATATATGTTACTCATTGTAGATTTAAATAATTAAAAATAAATAGAACACATAATAATCTCTTATGAGTTTATAAAAAAAATAATTATCAATGTAATAAAAGGAAATTCAATTAACTCTTTCAATTTTTTTTTGAACTCATCGGCCTCTTTATTAAAGAATGGAACAAAGAAAAACAATTAAAAGAACCAACAGTTATAAGAAAAACACTAAAATGAATCCCTTAGTCGTGGGATTCCGACCGGTAGTTGCTCAAACAAGATCATTAATAATACTGGATAGAGAGCAACCAAACAAGAACTGGAGTCATCAGAACGCAAATCCTCACAACCCTTCGAAGAAAACCAACAGTTCTATGAAGGTTCATGAAGACGACAGTATTTTGTAGCCACTGCTTCTACCAATGCAGGGGCATCTTCGACCCAGTAGCCATCCTCGCCTCGACTTAATCCCTCTTGTGCCATTGTATGACCTGTTTTATTCCCAGATCTGCCAATGAAGTGGAAGGCGCGGGCCTGAAACTCCTTCGCTATCTCCTTTGCAGACCATGTAAGAGCACTTATATCCAAGAAATCATGTTCATGGTTATTAATCTTCCTAGTAACAGATCGTGAATCTTCTTCGACCATTATTGACAGAAAACCTAACTCTTTAGCAAATCGGGGCCCGTGTATCACCGCAACTGCTTCTGCTGCAAAGATTGAAAGCCCCCAAAATTTTCCTGTTTTCATCTCGAACCACAACCCCTGCTGCAGCCGTCTTTTGATTTAATCTAAACCTAGCATCAATGTTTATTTTAACCACTCCTATAGGTGGCAGAGACCACTGAACTTGAATGCCAGAAACTATACAATTATTTGTAGGAATCACAGACACCAATTTCACACAATAACTGCGAATGAAGCTAACAATCTCACCCATACGCTGGTTTGTTCCCTCATGCACCATACGATTCCGAGCAAACCATATAGCCCATAGTGTAAGACAAATTTCATTACGCTTTGTTGTATGATGCATCTTCAATATCCAAGAAAGCCACTCATGAGAATCCATTCGAGCACTAACCACATGCAATGGGTAACCTATCATTACCCACACATCTCTCGCTTTAGCACAAAATCTTAACACATGGTTTTCCGTATTGTGATCAACATTACACCTCGGACAACTTGGGTTATTTGTAACTTTTTTATTGTATAGGCATGATCTAGTGGCTACAAAACCATGAACAGATCTCCACAAAGCTATTTTGATTTCCGGGGGACACTTAGTTGCCCAAATTTGCTTGAAAACTTCATGTCTAGATGATAAATAAGTCGGTTGTTGGAGTAATAAACGATAACCACTATGAACAGAGTAGATACCCGAACGTTCACTGCCCCACACGAGTCAATCCTCTTGAGGAACAGATGGTAAAGGAATACCTTGAATAAGAATTGTGTCAGTAGCTACAAAAAGTAAGTCAATCAAATCTCGATTCCAACCCATTCTATTTGGCAAAATAAGCTCAGATACCCTCTCAATATTACCTGATCTAGAAGTTCAAACTCTTCTAGATAAAGACATTGGCACCCAACAGTCCTCTCAAATATTAATGCTTTCACCTTCCCCACATTCCATTTAAGCCCCATCTCAATTAATTTCCTGGCACTCCAAATGCTCCTCCAAACGAATGATGGTTTGGAACCTAACTAAGCACTAAGAAATCTTGTATTAGGAAAGTATTTGGCCCTTAGAATACGCGCCATCAACGACGTAAGATGCATTAAAATTCTCCATCCCTGTTTCGCTAGTAAAGCGACATTAAACTTCGTAAGATCCCTAAACCCCATCCCTCCATCATCCTTCAGGTTACTCAAAAATGACCAAGTACACCAATGGATACCTCTCTTGTTAGCCGCCTTCTGCCACCAAAACTTAGCTAGAATACCTTCAATTTCTTTACAGAAAGTTCCTGGCAACAAAAAACACATTATAGCGTATATTGGAATTGCTTGGAAAATGAATTTAATGAAAACTTCCCTGCCACCCATAGATAACAGCCTCGTACTTCAAGAAGATATTCGACTTCGAATTTTATCTCTTAGGCTAGCAAAAGCCCACTTTTTGTTCTGACCAACCATACAAGGTAAACCCAAGTATTTCTCTCAATTATCAGCATGATGAACCCTCAGAATTCTCTTCACATCTAACCTATTCCCCATGTCTATATTTGAACTAAAGAAAACTCTAGATTTTTCAAAATTGACCAACTGACCAGAACACTTGGTGTATGATTGAAGCACCTTCAAGACATTCGATGCTCTCATTGCCGTGGCATACCCAAAAATGAGTCTGTTGTCTGCAAACAATAAATGAGTAACCCTTGGGGCCCCTCTCACCACTCTTGCTCCCTTTATCGCACCACTACTTTTCGCAAACCTAAGCAAAGTCGAAAGACCCTCACTATAAACTAAGAACAAATATGGACTCAAAGGATCTCCCTGCCGAAGACCTCGAGATGGCGTAAACTTATCTCTCACATTCCCATTAACCACAATCGAGTAAGTAACTGATGTGATGAACCGCATAATCCATTCTACCTAATTGACCAAGAAACTTATTTTCAATAACATCTCTTCAATGAACCGCTAGTCAACACGTTCGTATGCCTTGCTCATATCTAACTTGAGAGCAAATGACCCTTCTTTACCAAATATTTTATTTTTCATGAAATAGAGAATCTCATAAGCGGCCACAATATTATCAGAAATAAGACGCCCCAACACAAATGTGCTTTATGCCTCATCAATGCAGAACCAAAGAACTTCTTAAAACCTATTCACCAAAGCCTTTGAAGAAATCTTATACAATACGTTACAAAGGCTTATGGGACAAAAATTCATCATGCTGCGAGGACTCTTAACTTTTGGAATTAAAACAATATACGTATGATTAATAAGGTTTATAGGGAACTCACCATTTAAAAGACCAATGCAATAACCAGCCACTTCATCTCCCAAGATATGCCAAAAACGCTGATAGAAAATCGCTCCTAGACCATCATCACCTAAAGCTTTTAGAGGCGACATTGACAACAAAGTACTAAAAATCTCCTCTTTAGTGAATGGTATATCTAAATCAGCATTCATCGAGTCTGTGATACACCTATCAACACCCAAGAGAATATCATCCTCATCAATGACACCCTGTGTTGCAAACAAATTAACAAAATAATCATGTGCAATCCTTCCCACTCTCACACCCCTTTAATTCTATTCAGCTGCTTCCATTGAGATGCAAACTTGTGAAAAAAGACAGTGTTCCTATCCTTATTTTTAACCAATTTTCTCGTGCCCGTTTTTCCCAATAGATCCCCCCTTTATCAACCTCAATATTCATATGCAATTTAACATTCAGCATCCCCTCCAACACAGCATCTGTCGGGGTTAGTGAACCCAAAGGAGCAATAGGAGAACGCAAAGAGGACACGTTAATTCTTTTTTCTCTACGAACCCGCTTAAACCACTTATCAAGACTACAACAAATATAGCTCAATCTTTCAGGTATAGTACCGTCTGAATCATTCCAAAGGCGTGCCATCTCAGTTTTGTATGTTTTTTCAAGAAGCCAAGCTGCCTCAAATTTAAAATGCCACAACCAATTTCTATGGCCATCATCCTCCATATCTACAACAATTGGACTATGATCTGAAAAGGAATGTGTAAAGTGAGATACTTTGTAAAGCTGAAAAGTTGTACTCCACACACCATTAGCAACAACCCTGTCCAACCTTTCCCTGATGTTATTGCTAGCAAACCGCCCATGTTCCCAAGTGTACCATACACCATCATACCCTAGATCCTCAAGCTCGCAATCCTCAAAGGCAACACTAAAAGCTTGCATCTGTCTATCATTACTAAGCAAGCCATCTTTCTTTTCAAAAGAAAATAATATTTCATTGAAATCCCTGAATAAAAGCCATGGAATAATAGGACAATCATTTAATTGCCGCAACAGTTGCCATAAATCTTCCCTGCGAGTTTCTTGCGGCGCTCCATAGAAACTAATATATCGCCAACATTTTTCATTAATATCTTCATTAATCAGGACATCAATATGACTATTAAAAAATGACCGTAAAGTAACAGAAATACTCGATTTCCATCCCAGGCAGAGCCCCCCACTGCTCCCCACCGAAGACACATAAATGCCATTCAAATAACCACATGATCTCCGAAAACCCTCTATCCACCTACTCTGTAATTTCGTTTCCACCAGAAAAATTACAGAGGGGTTACTGTCATTCAGTGTGTGCCGAAGACAACGAACCGTCCTGGGGTTACCTAAGCCCCGAACGTTCCAGTTAACGAGCCTCATTGCTCTCGGTTGACCCGCTGAGCGAGGCCTATCGATATTTCATTTTGGTATTTATCACCATTTCCATTATTATTTCCTTCACTATTATCCAAATGAAGGTGAGGCAGCTTCAAGCCTTCCCCATTAACCATTGGATCATCCTCCCTCATAACATCATCAAAACCACCACTTGAAAGCCTATTTGATGGCTCATCTTGCGTTATAACCAAATTCATGTTATTCCTCCAATTTAACCCCTGATTCTGACCATATCCCACAGGCAAAACATATGGATTCAAATTTTCCTCATTTACCCGCCCAAGATTCGCCCTTAATTGCCCATTACCAGGTCGCACCAATCTCGCCTCTATATTTCCCATGACAGGGGTGTTCCCCTAAAATTTTTCAATTTCACTTCTGGTGTACCACCACCCTCCTCCCTCAACCACCTGTTGGATGGAGCCACCGCACGCCTAAACAGAACCTTCAAAGAAATGTCCCAACCAAAAGAAAGCTCCTGATCATCCTGCAAAACATATAATGGATAAAAGCTCTCTCTGTGGCCTAACTTTCCACAAAGGAAACAAAAAAAGAGTTAATTTTTCGTAATCAAATTTCACAAATCTTATCCATTTGGCAGAACTATTTTTCTTTTTTGTTTTAGCGGTTTCTCCACATCCACCCTAACCCTTACCCTCAAAACTTCGGTATAGCTAAGAGTGATAGCTTTACAATCATAATCGATAAACTTCCCAATGAAATTCTCCATTTTTCTAGCCACCACTTCTGAATTAACTCAATGAGGAAGTTCTTGCACTAAAACCCTAAAATCAACGGTGTTTAATGGGATAGTCTTAGGATCATCTCCATCATGTAACCTTCGCAAGATCAGAAGATGTGAATTGAAATTCCATGGTCCTCTCGCTTCTATACGATCAGCATCTACCTTATGAAATAGTCTATACAGAAATCTCCCATCAGATAACCAGAAATTGTGATCCCTCTTATAGGATGCCAAACATTCACCAAAGTGGCTTTCATAGACGAAAAATTAACCACGCTCGTGTTAGAAATGTTCTGACGAGACAATTCTCTAGCGATTCTCCAGTACTAGTGTCACGGACTTAGAGTTTTCCCACGCGATCCGTGCGGCCTTAGGCAATTTCTCTGCTCAAAACGCCTAAGTCAGCCTAACTTGTAACAAAAAAAGGATTCAGCAGCAAAAACGCCCAAGTCAACTTCACTCGCAACAATAAAGGATTCAATAGAATTTCCTTAAGATTTTCACAAAGAACAACAGAAGAACGAAGTAAGAACGAGCCTTGAAAGATGAACAAAAGTAAGAACACTTGAGAGAAAAGTTTGAGTGAATACTCTCAAAATTCTTATTAATAACTCAATGAAATATACAATGAGCAAAGAGGTCTCTATTTATAGTTGAGCCTCATAGTATATCAATAGCTATAATTAAAAGCTGAATACAATTAGAACTCTAAGCTTACATAACCAGCTATATACAAATAAACCTCTAAGATTCCATAATTATATCTTCTAGAACACTTCCCATTTCTATCAGGCTCTTGAGATGGGCTTTTAATCTCTCCAATCACCGGGCCAGTTTGGTTGGGCCAGTTTGGTTGGGCTAAATGACCTCCCTCGAACACGATGGATCGCACCAGTTTGTCATGGTTGCAAGCACCGACGCGCAACCCATGACATTCTCCCCCACTTGTTCTAGCGACGCCCTCGTCGCATCCTCCTTATGGAACTGGTCAATCTTCCCTTGGAACTGCCACAATGCCTCAGCAGGTTCCCAACTTACTTCGCTATCAGGAAGTCCCTTCCATCGAACTAAGTACTCATGCTGTGGTCGGTGGTACTTTCGTCTAATTACCCGATCTGCCTCAATGTTTTCTACTTCACGATCATACGAGACTTTTACCCCCATCGGTGCTCGTTCGGACTTGCCTCGATTCGGATCTTCTTGATCCTCATGAAACGGCTTAAGCATGCTTACATGGAAGACTGGGTGTACTTTAAGTTTTGGTGGCAACTCCAGCTTGTAGGCCACCTTGCCCACTCTCTTTACAACTTTAAACGACCCTTCATACCTTCGCACAAGACCCTTGTGTAAACCAGTATATCGTAAAATCAAGTGTAGTTTAGCAAGGACTGAGTCACCCACTTGAAATTGTACATCCCTTCGGTTCTGATCGGCCCACTTCTTGCTACGCTTACTTGCCTTGTGTAAACAAGCTCTAGCCAAGTCATTCTTCTCTTGCCAATCTTTTGCGAATCTATAGGCTGCCGGATTTGGTCTTGTGTAATGGGTCACAACAGCGTTGGGTGTGAGTGGCTGTTGACCCGTCACTATTTCAAATGGACTTTGATTCGTGGTCCCACTTTGCTGCAAGTTATATGAAAATTGGGCCACATCCAGCAACTTTGGCTAATCCCTTTGTGTGGCACTCACATAATGCCGAAGATACGTCTCCAACAGTGCATTTACTCGTTCAGTTTGCCCATCGGTTTGTGGATGCATGCTCGTGGAGAAGTTCAAATCTGAGCCCATTGACTTGAACAACTCCGTCCAGAACCGACCAGTAAATCGACCATCTCGATCGCTGATAATAGATAGTGGCACTCCCCAATATTTCACCACGTGTCTAAGGAATAACCGAGCTGCTTCCTCAGCAGGGCACTCTTTGGTCGCCGGAATAAAAGTCGCATACTTTGAAAACCTGTCCACCACAACAAGAATACTAGCAAACCCGTCAGACTTAGGCAAACCAATAATAAAATCCATGGATAAACTCTCCCATGGCCTTTCTGGGACTGGCAGGGGTTGAAGCAAGCCGGCTGGAGTCTTTAACTCAACCTTGTCTTGTTGGCACACTAGACAAGTTTTCACATAGGTTTCCACATCAGCACCCATGTGAGGCCAATAATAGCGATCCTCCAAAAGGGCCAAAGTGCGATGCATCCCTGGATGGCCTGCCCATTTCGAGTCATGACATTCCTTCATGACTACCTTACGGAGTTTCCCATAATGGGGCACATAGAGGCAGTGTCCATGAGTGTATACTAGCTCCCCATCAAGCCAAATTCTTCTTGTTTTTCCCTCCTTGGCAAGCTCAATCAAATTTTTGGTCGTAGGATCATGGGACAATCCCTCTCGAATGCGTTCCAACAAAGAGCCATCAGGTTGACTGATTGCTGTGAATTCCATCTTTCGACTAAGTGCATCAGCAACATTGTTGGCACTTCCTGGTTTATATTCCATTGTGAAATCAAACTCTGCTAGTAAAACCTGCCAACGAGCCTGCTTGGGAGACAACTTTTTCTGGGTTAGAAAGTAACTATTGGTAACATTGTCGGTAAGGACCACGAACCTGGAACCCAATAAATAATGTCCCCATGTGCGCAAGCAGTGTACTACCGCAGTCATCTCTTTCTCTTGGACCGTATATCTACGTTCCATCTCGTTAAGCTTTCGACTCTCGAAAGTAATTGAGTGTCCATCTTGCATCAGTACTCCCCCAATAGCATAATCTGATGCATATGTACGTACCTCGTAAGGCTTCGTAAAATTCGACAAGACAAGTACGGGCTCCCTCGTCATTTCTTGCTTCAATTGGTTGAAGGCCTTCTCACATTCTGGATTCCAATCCCATACCTTCCCCTTCTTCAACATGTCCGTCAAGGGAGTGGTAATTTTAGAGTAGCCTTCGACAAAGCGGCGATAGTAATTTGCCAATCCAAGGAAAGATCTCAACTCTGTTACCTTGGTTGGAGGCTCCCACTCTGAAATGGCTCGAATCTTATTTTTATCCATTCGGATCTTACCGCCTCCCACAATGTGGCCTAAGAATGACACCTCTTGTTAGGCAAATGAGCATTTCTCCTCCTTGACGAACAGCTCATTTTCCCTCAAAGTCTGGAACACCTCCCTTAAGTGTCTTACGTGCTCTTCAAGCGACTTGCTATAGACCACAATATCGTCAAGGTAAACAACCACAAAACGATCAAGAAAGGGTTGAAGTACCTTATTCATTAGGGTGCAGAATGTAGCTGGAGCATTCGTGAGTCCGAAAGGCATCACAAGGAACTCATACGAACCGTACCGTGTCACACAAGCTGTCTTTGGTTCGTCCCCCTCGACTATCCGAACTTGATGATACCCCGATCTCAAATCTAACTTGGTAAACCATCTTGCACTACCAAGCTGGTCGAACAAATCTGCGATAAGGGGAATAGGATACCTATTCTTCACGGTGATCTTGTTTAGAGCTCGATAATCGATGCACATTCTTAAGGACCCATCCTGCTTCTTTTGGAACAACACTGGCGCACCATATGAGGATTTAGATGGTCTAATGAATCCCGCATCCAAAAGTTCCTTCAATTGTTTCCGCAACTCTTCTAATTCTGGCGGAGACATACGATAGGGGGCCCTTGCTGGCGGCACCACATTGGATACTAACTCGATTTTGTGGTCCACCTCCCTCTTGGGTGGCAAACTTTTTGGCAACTGAGCAGGCATTACATCTCGAAATGATTGTAGCAATTGTCCCACTTCTTTCGGGGTCTCACTAACAGATTCAGCGGTCTCTTCGATCTTCAAGGTGGCTAAATATGAGACTTCATTTCTCCGTACACCTTTAGCAAACTAAATTGCTGATAGTGTTTTTCCCTCAAAGCTTCTCTTCCTTGTCACTTTCACCATGCATTGATGTTTCGCATCTGAAATCACTATGTAATTGCTCGAAGGGGCAATAAGAGCTTTAACCTGATCAAGGAAGCTTAGTCCCACCACAAAATCATAGTCATCAAGTGGTATTACCTTAATGGATACCTTCCTTGACCAATTGCCGAGCTGAAGATCCACTCCCTTTGCAACCCCATTGATTGGAATACTTTCCGAGTTCACTGTTTTGATCCGACCCCCTCCATTATCTATCTTGAGGCCTAGTTTACAAGCAGCCTCCTCAGACATGAATAAATCAGAAGCGCCTGTGTCGACGAGCGCATTCAATTTTCTGCCGGCCACAATGATGTCTACAAACATCAAACCATGGCTCATTCTATCTTCGACACCCCCTAGTATCGATCCAAGGTTGTTATCCTCTACATCGGACTCCCACTTTGCTTCCATAGCCTTGAGAGCGGCCTTCTTTGGACAGTCCTTGATCATATGTGGACCCTCACAGTGGAAGCACCTTATAGGCCCACTCTTTCTCTTGTCCCAAGGTTTCTTACCATCGCCGTTCCTAGTGGGCCTTTCTTTATCTCCCCCACTATTACCCTTTAATCTGGGTTTAGAAGAATTGGAATTGTCTTTCCTCCCACCAAATTCAGCAAGTGATTCTGCTACTGACATAGCCTTGGTGAGCTCTTGAACTCCTCGGCGCTGCAACTCTTGCTTCGCCCACGGTTTTAATCCGTCCATAAAGGAAAAGAATGCCTCTTTCTCCCCCATATCTGAGATTTGGAGCATAAGCTCGCTAAACTCCTGTACATACTCCCTCACAGTGCCTTGTTGCGCAAGCCGATGCAACCTTGCCCGAGCCTCATCCTCGGTATACTCTGGGTAAAACTGTGCTTTGAACTCACATCGAAACTCCTCCCATGTTCCGATTTCAGACCCACCATGTCTCACATCAGTGGACCTACGACGCCACCATAACAAAGCAACGTCAGATAAATACATCGCAGCAGTAGTTACTTTAGTGACATCCTCCGTGATGCCTTTGGAACAGAAGTATTGCTCGATTCCCCACAAAAAGTTGTCCACATCTCTTGCGGACCTTATTCCCTTAAACTCTTTGGGCTTGGGAACATCAATATTGGGCTTGGGTGCAGCAGCCGCTAACCCACCATTGCCCAAGACAACCTTGTAGATTGTGAGTTCACCCTTGAGCTCCGCAATCTCTCCCTTCAAGGCCACCACCATAGCCTCAATGGCATCATCTCTACCAGTCAACTGTTTCATATTATCCGTCACATACTCTTTAAGCTGCTCCTGCATGGACTGCAGTCCATCATGGAGCCTATCATCAACATCTTCAACCCTCTCCTTGATATCCCCCATTGAACTCTCGAGAGTGACGACGCGATCCTCTAAAGCTGACAATATGTCCCTTGAGCGACTGGCTTTCCTATCCCTCCCACGGGTCTCCACTCCCTCAACTTCTTTTGACATCTTTCAACGGTGGCTTCGAACCTTAGCTCGGATACCAACTGTCACGGACTTAGAGTTTTCCCACGCGATCCGTGCGACCTTATGCAGTTTCTCTGCTCAAAACGCCTAAGTCAGCCTAACTTGTAACAAAAAAAAGATTCAGCAGCAAAAACGCCCAAGTCAACTTCACTCGCAACAATAAAGGATTCAATAGAATTCCCTTAAGATTTTCACGAAGAACAACAGAAGAACGAAGTAAGAACGAGCCTTGAAAGATGAACAAAAGTAAGAACACTTGAGAGAAAAGTTTGAGTGAATACTCTCAAAATTCTTATTAATAACTCAATGAAATATACAATGAGCAAAGAGGTCTCTATTTATAGTTGAGCCTCACAGTATATCAATAGCTATAATTAAAAGCTGAATACAATTAGAACTCTAAGCTTACATAACCAGCTATATACAAATAGAACTCTAAGATTCCATAATTATATCTTCTAGAACACTTCCCATTTCTATCAGGCTCTTGAGATGGGCTTTTAATCTCTCCAATCACTGGGCCAGTTTGGTTGGGCCAATTTGGTTGGGCTAAATGACCTCCCTCGAACACGATGGATCGCACCAGTTTGTCATGGTTGCGAGCACCGACGCGCAACCCATGATACTAGAGACATGTTCTTCTAATCTGACAGCTTCCTTTTCTTCAGCATCTTCTAGCGACAGCACTTGAAAATCCCCTTTCACATCAGCAATCTCAGAACCCGAAACCCTCATAACACCCAGACCACCAATGAAAAAAAGAATAACAAAACCTAGAAAACGGCTATATAAGTAGAGGAAAACAAGCTGTAGTAGCAGAGGAAAAACTCTCAAAGGAGAGAAAAAACCTTAAATACTAATCCCAACTTTTCCATATTTTGTCTTATGAAAAATTAAATGTTTATAAATTTTCTTATATAATTATTGATTGAACAATTGGATTTTTCAAAGCTATATTTTTTAACTCTGGATTTAATTTCCAATTTCAAGGGCCAATTTGAGTATTATTTCTATGTACCTTGAAGGAAATATCATACTGTTAACAATAAGAGTACATTTAAAGTGTTTTTTCAAAAGATTTTCTATTTTCTTTAACCAAAATTTTGTCAATCAAAGGATTATAAAATATTATATTTAAAAAAAAATTAAGGTAACCTTATTGATATTAGGAATTGACTCGAAAACGAGTCGTTAGTTGAGATAAGTTTTTCTTTCTTTCTTTTTTGAGTTTTACAAATTTATAAACGTGAAATACTTTTGTTTTAAAAGTTAAAAGTTTTGATTAGGAAATTCGAGGATGAACTTGATAAAATTTGTAAGTGTGGAGTTAAATTTATTGAATTATTTAGAACTAAGATCAAATTAATAAAATATGTAAGTATTGAAGTATGAATGTGTTATCATACCAGTTAGAAAAAAGCTTTCCGTTAAATTGCAGGTGACTAAAACAAGACTAAATTGAAAATTTTTAAAATTGGATAACCAAAATAAGAACACAAGCATAGTTAAATGACTATTTGTATAGTTTACCTTATATATTATATATATGATCTTAATTATAGTTTGAATGTATTATTTGTAAGGGTAAATTACATCAACAGTCATTCAACTTTGATGCAGCTGACAAAATAGTCACTTTAGTTTCAATTCAGTCACTCAACTTTCAAAAAATAACAAAGCAGTCACTAATATTATCGAAAAGTGACAAATCAGTCACCCATTAACGTTTTCCATTATAGACCTGACGGAACAAGTAACGTGACCAGTTAACTAGCTGACGTGGCCCGTTAACTTGCCACGTTGGACGAGCTAAAGTTGAGTGACTGTTTTTTAATAAATGACCCAATATTATTTTTTTACTTTTTGCGTAAATGGCCCAATATGTTTATACTTCTTCTCCATCCCAATAATCTTACCGTCGACGCCTCCACCACAACAATCTTTGGCATCACCATCGTTGACCTTCAAACCACCACCACCCTGTCCTTTTTTTCTTTTTCAACCCCCCAATGGAGGAGGCACCACAGTTGGGATCCAACTGTCTTTTTCTGCTGCCCAAAGTCATTAATTCTAAAAAAACCAGATTGAAATGGGATTGAAGACAATTTGGGGTCAAACTATCAGTACTCACAACCAAATCGGTGAGGGGAAATCTTCCAAAGTAACTTATCAAGTTTGAGATACGATATGATATAAACAAAAGGGGAACATCCAGACAAAATCAGAAGCAAAACAAAATTAACATAAGAAAAACAAAAGAGGAGAAACTCCATTGCCGACATTATCAAGTTGCATAAAACAAAATCAGAAGCAAAACAAGGAGAACATCTAGACAAACCAAACAATTGATTGAACTCATGATTTTCGGAACAAAGTAAGCGGTTATTCCAAAGGGACAACCAAATGCCGACAAGTGAAAATCTGGGTTGGGTCAGTGATTACCAAGATCCCAAAGTCGAAATCAGACTGGGTATTGTAAAAAAGGAGGATAAGATATGGATCAGAAGAAGAGCGGTAGGGAAGGTTAGCGACGAAAGCTGGGGTTGAAGTGAGGTAAGCCCAATCCTTTGAAGGAATTTGAATCGGGTCACAAGGTTAACAACTCAATTCCTTTTCCTCCTCTTCTTTTTCTCTTTTTTTATTGCCTAAACCTTAAATTGGTGCTAAATTAGGTTGTTTAAATTGGTGCTAATTGTCCAGCTAGCCGGTTAATGACAACAAAGACTCCGTTAAATGCCATGTCACTTTTCCGTTATGTTTGTGACGGAAAATGATTAAAAGCACTGTTTTGTTATTTTTCGAAAATTGAATGATTGAATTGAAACCAGAGTGCCGTTTTGTCAAATGCATCAAAATTGAGCAAGTAATTTACCTTATGCCTCTAACTTGAAAAAAAAACTGATATATCCGAAACATATTTAGTTTATATTTTAATCTATTAAGGAAAAGGCAGTTAAAATAATTTATAAGTCCAAGTATTAAGAGGGGAATTTTCTAAAAAAGAAAAACTCCACATGAACAGCAATACTGACCTAAAACACGGAATTTTAGTAATCCATGCAAATGGCTTGTCATGATCGAAAGCCTGATGAAGATGAAGATGAAGATGAAGATGAAGAAAAGAAAGCTTCTCTTAACGGAAAAATCATTCAACCACCCTATGTATCTAATTCTTTAATTTTGTTCCTATCTCTGGGTGTCATTTTTGTGATTGTCATGGCCACACTGGCTGGTGGTGGGTCTTCCAATCTGGCAGAAAGAAGGATATTGCTTTGCTCTATTGCACTCCACTCCATTTGGCCCAATCTACAAATTGCATACCACCATATATATTATTGGCAAACCGCACACCTACTGTGAAGGCCATTGCAACTGGTGGAACCTGCTTCGCCACTGGCGATGCTTCTACCAGACGCTCTAATCCATTAATAATTTGATAACGGGTGTTGGAAGATACCGCGAGGAAAACACCTGATAAAGATGGCAAACCATTAAGCAGGATCGAGATGAAAACCGATTTTCAGTTATTTAAATAGCATTCAAGGCTCCAACTACTTCGAGCACTGAATGAAATGGTCGTCAGGAGTAAAGAATGATTAAGAAGTACGGGACTGAAGTTAAAAGTCGGAATCTTAATAGGCTTAAACATACCCCAAAGAGCAGCACTTTTTAGAAGAGGTGGCACAGGAATGTCATCATCTGATTTCCTTATGCTCCTGATCATTTAGAAGAGTTATACAAGTAAGAAATACCTCAAAAGGAAATGACAAAAACAGTCAATACTATAAATGCTTTCAGATAAAGCACCTCAACTCAAATCATTCCAAGATGAGAGATGGGACTAAGAAGTGGACAAGGCAATTAGATTGCCTACATACTCCATTGTAAACCCAAATTATTGGAGGAAAAAACATTGAAATTTTGGCAGGAACAAACGCCAAGACAGTCTTGAGTATAACCGGTGAACCATGAAAAGGTACAAGTATCAACGAGAAAACTGTACCTTTTGGCAGTCATTACCAGATTTGCAATGCCTTGGCCAACAATACCACAGCCGAACCCTACTGAGCCATACAAAACACCCTGGATCCAAAATAAGCCAACAAATAAGCTAAAAAACAGAAAATGTCCTTGATCCTTCTTTTCTTTTCCTTTTTTTTGAAGAGGAAAAAAATGTTACATTAACAGCAGAAGACACTGGTAGTGGAACTGTATGAGGAAATGCAAAGAGCTATGACGATGCAAGAAAATGATACTCTACAACAATTCTCTAAGGGCTAAGTAAATGAGTCATCATAATTTAATCAGAACATGAAGCAATATCACCTCCCTGCTTCAACATTCCATATAATTCATTGATTACTCAGCTCTGGGTACCTTATAAAAATATGTTGCAATCCGTTGTTTCACTGAGAATTTACATCCTGGTCTTTCAGCTTCAAAAACACTGCAATAGTAGAACAGTTGACATTGTCTTAAAAATTACTTAAATCTGAGTAACATATAAAGTTGGAACTAGATAGGAGGCAAGAAAAACACATAAAGCAAGAAAAGAGCAAAATGAAACTTTTTGTTTTACCTAAAGAACAAATATCTCAAGCTTGAAATCTACTGTAGTATCAAACAGCAAGAATATCTACCAATGAACAAACTCAAAGGAATACATAAAATTCAACCATGAAACTAGGAGCTCAGAATTTCATAAGACAAAAGCTGTTGTTATGTTATAATAACCTGCTAGGAAGAACAGAGGCAGCACGCTGGAAGCTACCAAATAATCCTCTGGATGCAGATGGTTGACCAAAACGAGCATATGGTGCTAACATACCAACCAAAGCAATGTCAACCACTATACCGACCAAAAGATCGGCAAAGTACAACTCAAACTCTGCCCAAAAATCCTTTCCCCTTTTCTTCATTTCCGCATATGTTGCGCAGCCAGAATCAATTACTATCTGCATCATGTCATCAAACGAAAAAAATCAAAAGTGGAAAACTGAAGCACCAACCACAACTACATGCCCCTAAACTATAGTTAGGGTTATCATGCTAGTCACAGCATAATGAGGAGACAGGCACCAACGTATATGGTTAATGTAAATAGTCACTTGGTAGTACATTCATATTGCCTTAACATGGTTATGAAAAACTTTCAGAAAACATTAACATTTAGCTAATCCTGCGAATAAATATAAAAATGACACTCAACAAACCTCAGTTCCAACTTTGAAAAGAAATGAAGGATCAGCGAGCATTCGGTTCCGGAGCATAGAGCAGTATTTTATTAAAAAGCCAAGTGGCCAAACTGATTCCTGTCAAAAAGGTAAAAGAAAAGTGAGAGCATAAGATAGCCTACTCATAAAAAAATGATAAAAACAATTAACTGCTGCAAATGTAAAAGTAAAACAGAGGAAACTAACAAGAACCAACACAATCTAAGCCACTTTTTATCCTTAATTTGCATTAGTATTCAATTGACCTAAACAAAAATTTAAAGTACTTTTTGACCCTAGAATACAGTTATTCCTGATTAAACACCATGATAAGAAATTGTACTATTACTCAATATCAAATGAAGCAAATTTCTCTATTAGTTGCTTGTGTAAGCAAATTCCTTGAAAATGAAGATTCACACTTTTATTTCAGTTTATTTTCCCTCCATTTTCTCATCAATCAAACAAAATCAACAACAAAAAAAAGAGTAAAAGTAAAAGCTTTATAATCCGACCTGCAAATCCAAGTAACGAAGAAGGAACAATTTCCGGATTCCATTCCTTTTCGCAGCTTCCATCATGTCTGGAGGCAGCTCCACTCCTCTAGCTTCCACTTCCTTCATCACATCCTCAAACTTCAATATTGGCCCAAACTCTCTTTCATCTTCACTGTCACCTTCACCGCCATCGCCGCCGCCGAATGAACCACCGCCTCCATTATCTCCGCCGCCGCCGCCGAAGTCATCTATCTGTCGATCACCACTTCCAATCTCTGCAACCCTAGATTCATCATCAAAATTACCTTTTTCCCCTTCTAGTGAACCACTAATTGTGTTCCCCGTAGAATCCGGCCTAACGCAGCGAACCGAAAAGTCGCGGTTCGTGAAAGTTAAAACGTGCGTATGAACTGATACTGGTGAAGTTAATTTCAAACGAGATTCGATGCTATTAATATATTTAAGACAAGCGAAAGCTCTAGTCCCTATCACCTTATTCGTAGTTGTATAGTTAGCTCCGCCATTGGAGAAAGTTGAGAGGTTGAAGCTTGGGGCTGATGATATTGACATTTCCGACACGGAGACCGGAGATATAGAGTTGAAAGACGGCAGCGAAGCTAAAATTGGGGGGAGTAAAAGAAAGTAAAGAACAATAAAGCGGGCCTTGGAATTGACATTTGTGTTTGGGTTTGAACTTCGAAGCGAGACAGGGCTTCCCCGGAGTGATTGGAGTTCTGATCAAGTACTACGCGGGTAGAGGAAGGTATCGGCGTGGCAAAAAATAAAAATATGATAGTGGAAAAAATTTTAAAATTTAAATCGTCGCCTGAGAGATTCGAACTCTCGCGGGTGAAACCCATGTACTTAGCAGGCACACGCCTTAACCACTCGGCCAAAGCGACGGTGTTGATTAGAAGTGCCATATTTATGATATAAAAGTAATTTACAATAAAACTCAGACACTTTCTGTCCGAAGGTTAATTTAGATTTGAGTTGCTGTTATTCTAAATCATCAATTTGGACAGAATAGTGTTTGAGTTCGATTTTCAGAGTTCAAATCGAAATTGAAAAGTAAACGTATTCAGATAGAGAATGATTCAAGGTTTTGACAAACATTTACTCAAACATCCTTGTAAATGTGTGTATACACTGAATATTTAAATAAGTTACAACACTGGGCAAAAAAGCAAACCTATAACTTAGATTTACAGAGCTATACATGTAAACCAATGGAATCATATTTACTTCTATGATGGCACCGAAACAGAAAATGTAGGGCAACACCTATTAACTTTCAAGCCTGTGAATTTTCAACATCCTAAATGAATATACCTATCCAATTTAATGAACTCAAACAATGCTATTAAAGCTTCATATCACCTACAGATCACATGAAATCTTGACCATTCATGAAAATTATGGCCCCCCACATCAAACCTTAATGATCCCAAAATAAAAATCATGAATGGTGAAGATTTCAAAGTGTAAACACCAAAACTATAGGTAATATGAACCCCTTTTTTTACTATTTCATGTACAACACAAGGAAATCTTTTGTTAGGGAGTGACTTTTGAAAGAGCACCCACCTGCTGTTTGTATGTTGAAAAGATGATGTTAGCTTCCATGTGTTAAATCTCGGAACAAGGGTAAACTTTTTCGATGCCTGGAATGATGGGAAGAACGTGGATGCTCAAATGATGGTCTTGGAGTTGGTCCTGTGCTGCCAACAACATCCGTTTGAGAATCTGAGGATTTTGAAAGAGGCTTGCATCCGAATTTCCCAGCAACTATACAGGGGGAACTCAGTGAGCTACGTGATTTTTTCACTTTTTTCATTTCTCGCTTTATTTTACTGACCTCGTCTTCAAGTTCTCCAACCCTAGACCTCATCCTTTCCATATCCACTTTTAAAACTTGATTTTCACGTACAATTGTCACCCATCCATCTCTTCGAACAATCCGCTGGCCGGTTTCACCAGTGGCAGTCACATTACCAGCTATCTCCGTTGGGGCAATCCCCTGACCCGTAGGAGCACTTTCAGCTTCCAAGACATTGAGACAACCAGCTAAAGCCGTTCTTAAATGCAATTGCTCAAAGAACAAGACTTGGAGAACAACTCTGAGTGGCAATCTTTTGTTTTGGGAAGCATGGGCACAGGCATCGATGGAGAGTTTCCCATAGTCGATGATGTTGCAAAGGACTTCCTTCTCTCTATCAGAAAGCCAAGGGTGTGCCTGCACAATGGTAGTAGAAGTTATAAATCTCGAAAAGGAAAGACTCCATTTAAATCAAAGTTGGTTCAGTAAAAAAGAACCTTGAAATAGATGTCAAGTGCTCTGTACAGCCCATCGTGCAAAGTTCTAGAAGAGTCTGGAAGGACCTCTGCAAGAGAACGTATCTTTCCTGGTTTCAAATTTACATCAGAAGCAACTTCGGCAAGATAATTATCAATTAATCTAGCAACTTTTCTTAAGGGCTCAAATGATGGTGAGGATAAGAGGTCTAATGATGGTGGGGAAAATAATGTTAACCCTGATTCGGATGACATAAAATGATGGATGATCCGTTCAACGCAATCAGTATCATATAGAGTATCCGAATTCGAGAAAGAAGGAATCAAAAGACCATCAAGGCTAGCCAGCTCGAGTTGCATTCCTATTCTCCTCGCCAAAGAATCCAGGCATGTCTGATTGACACCTAATATTGATGCAACACGAAGAAGTCCAAGTAAAAAACGGCAGAATGACTTGCCCTTCTTTTCTGGGAGAAGCTTTTCGATGTTTTCCAGTAAATCCCTTTGATCAACAGCAGCAGGAGTCGAGCTAAAACTCGCGACTGTCCTGGCTTTGCTACTCGGTCTACTCTGCCATCGGCCCAGACCTGGTAGATACTTTCTGGCATAGTACATTACAGCACCAGCTAGATATTCAGATCTAATACCCCTTGCTTTCATTGTTTTGATAAGTCTTTCAAACACACCTACACTGAAATAAGAGATGTCTTCGAACCACCAGTCAGATTCTGCACTTCGTATTTTTGCCCCAGTGTTTATTCCATTCCATAGAATGCTTCCACCGGGGCTCTGGAGGCTACCATACATCATCATGGGCCAACCAAACAAACTCGGATCCGTACAAACCATCGTAGATACAGCATTCAGACATTTCTGTAATATGTGGAGCTTTTCTGCCCTTGGCATGCATGATTCGCAACTTTGCAAAGCCAATACACAATCCTTCCAGTTGTGAAGTACATTTTTGTGGAAGAAACTTTCCGCCTTCAAAAGTAAATTATCTTCCCCATACTCATCTGTCATCTCAAGGTAGTCCGCTGCACAGTACACTGTTATTATATTTCAAGCTGTAAATTCCACCTGAATTCCATAGCAGAATTTTGCTGCAAACAAGAAAGTGTCGGAGCCACCAGGGAATTCTTCAAGCTTTGTGGTAAAAGTCCTATCATGGATACTTTGTATTTCTTCCAACATGCAAGCAATCTTTCCACATTTCGACATGAGAGGAAACTGCAGTAAAATATGATCATAAAGCATGACATTTTATTGCATAACATCACCATGTTGGTCTTACCTTAAGGTACAGTACAAAGGGGAAAACACAAGTTTATGACAATTACATTTACCAAAACAATAGGAAAAGACCAAGCTGTTACAGAAAATATGATCATAAAGCTTAACATAACAAGGTGGTCATAGCTATTCAATTCTTAGGTCGAATTGTTTCAGGTGTAAGAGTAAAACCTCAGAAGAGCAAGCATGCATGAAGGCTAATGCAACTATCCAAGTGATCAATGAAAACGAAAATTTTGACTTACCTTATGAAGATGAAATTTTACACCATCCACAATAATGGTTATATCACTTGGCAGCCTTGCGTTGTAAAGCCTGTAATACCCATAAAAACCAAATCACAAAACATACTACATTAACTCCATTATAAGTGAATAATTTTGCTTATAGCTGCCAAAATAGACCCTTTTGTCTTTCTTCTATAAACCCAAAACTAGAAAAGAAGAAGCAAAACTTGATCAAACCGCACAGAGGTTTAGCTTTTTTAAAGCATTCATGAAATTAGATGAAAAAGAAAAGCAGTAGTATTTCAAATTCAGTCTCAAATTTGAACGAAAATTAGACAACCCAGAGAAGAAAAAAGAGCAAAGAATTGTAAAAGAAGTTCAATTACAAATATAGATTGGAGAGATAGAACAAGTGTTGGAGCTTACCAGTCATTTCCTTGTTTACAAAACCCAGAAAGCTTGGCAGGTGCCATGACTGAGAGAGAAAGGAAAGACCCCAACTCTTGAATTGGGGTCTTTAATAAATGCTTTGCCCCCCACAACACGAAAAATCCACCAAAATCAAAATTTTAAAATGAAAAGCATAATAGTATTTATTCTAATCAGAGATTAAAATTTAAAATCTTATGAACAGATAAAAAAAGAGAGAACCACACAGACACGGGGGGCGTGTGGGCAACCGTGGAACTTTACAGCTAAATGCCTTTTCTTGCATCATAAGCTGGAACTCCATTTCATGGATCCTAAATTTTGCTGTTTACTACTGAAACTAAACCCTTTGGAAAAAAAGGAAAAGAAAAAAGAAAAAGGCAACCTTGTAAAAGAAGATACACCATAAACTAAAAAAATACCAGTGTTTTCCTTTGGTTGAAAAAAGAGAATAAATATGTTTAATTGAACAAGGCATGCACAGATCACGATAAAGCAAACAACTGAACTGAGAAGGCAAAAGGTAAATGATTTGAAACATTATCACCTCTCTCTCTTTCTTTAAGATTATAAGACGTGGATTTAGTTATGCAATTTTAATTTTAAAATTATAATATTTATTCACAATTAAATTTATTTGATTAAATTATGTTTTCAATAAAGTTATGCATATCAGACGTTATTCCCTCGATGAAAATAAAAAGAGGTGGATCACGGTTAAAATAGATTTAAAAAAGGCATATGATAGTATTTTGTGGGATTTTATTGCTGCTTTTTTATAGGTTGCGGGTATTCCAAACTTTCTTAAGAGGGTTATTATGTTTGCCATCAAGGGTTTTACTATGCAGGTGTGGTGAAATGGGTTCTCTACCCAGAAATTTAAACTAGCTAGAGGGATTCGACAAGAATGTCCTTTGTCGTCGTATCTAATTGCTTTATGCATGGGTGGTTAGGCCACGATATCCATTCAACTATCTCTAGTGGTAGGTGGTGCCTTTTACGCTTTTTTAGGTCTGGTCCAAACTTATCTCATTTGATTTTTCTTTTTGCAGATGATCTGGTTATTTTTGCTAAAGCGGATATACAACAAGCTCAGATTCTTAAGGAGACGCTTGATAATTTCTGTGACCTCTCGGGGCATTGGGTTAACGCTCGGAAGATAAATATTTACTTTTCTTGTAGGGTGGATGAGGCCATGGAAGATAGAATAAGTGGCTTCCTTGGTTTTCAAAGGGTGCAAAATCTGGTACATATCTAGGAGTGCCTTTATCTCATGAAAGGGTTACTAAGAGTGCATTAAGGTTTGTGGTAGAAAAGGTACGTAACAAATTATTCAATTGGAATGCCAGACGACAATCCATTGTAGGTTGAGTTACTTTGGAATAGTCTATGCTTTTGTCTATCCGAAACTATTTTATGCAATCCATGTTGATCCATAAAGGAATTTGTGCGGAGATTGAACGTTTGGTTAGGCAGTTCGTTCGGGGTTCCTTGAATGGTTCAAAAAAGATAGCTTTAATTAACTAGGACTCTGTTTGTCAACCTCATGCTTGTGGAGGCCTTGAGTTTCTTCATTTGGGGGATCAAAATATCTCTTTTCTTATGAAATTGTGGTATGATTTAACCTCAAAGGATGGTGCTTTATAGGTACGTGTTCTTCCGTGTAAATATGGTATCAAAGAAAGGATACCAGAAAGTATTACACGAAGTAGATGCTCATTTCTCTGGAGAGCTCTTTCTAAGGTATGACATTTACTCCGTGAGAATTTAATTTCGTTTACCAGAGTCACGAAATTTCATTTTAACTTTTTTCTTAGTGTTATATGTAACACCCCTTACCCGTATCCAACACCGGAATAGGGTACGAGGCATTACCAAAACACATACACTTGTAAACGTATTTAACCGAGTTATAAAATTTCATCAAAATTAAAACTTTCAAAATAATTAACATGTTCTATAACTTTTCACAATATATCCTCAAAATATTATAATCATAATAATTAGGGCCTGCGAGACCCGATACATACTCATGCAATTTAATGCTTCATTTCCATTTCATTCAATTCGCAATTTCTCATGCTCATAATTTAAATCATATCACTAGCAATTTCCATTTAATTCACGTACAATTCAATGACATCAATTTCAAAACTAATACGTATTTACCATTTAACTCAATGTTTATTGATTATACCATTCAATAACACATTTATGAAATTCTCAATTTAGCAATGAAAATATCACCTTAGTTTGAATAACAACATCGTCCTGATATAAATACACTACCACTTATCCATTTACTTTAATTCTTTTGGGCCCATTTGTCACTTACCATCCTTAATCAAATTAGGGAACGGTCACGGAAAATTGAGTACTTCACTTTCACTTTGCCATAGTATAACTATGGTCTTACGTATGATCACTTATCACTTGTCCCTATCACTTTGTTTCTTGATCAGATAAGTGTAGCCACTTATCACTTTGTTTCTTGATCAGATAAGTGTAGCTAAAGCTATCACTTATCACTTTGTCTCTTGATCAGATAAGTATAGCCGAAGCTATCACTTATCACTTTTCACTTGTCACTTGATCAGATAAGTGTAGCCGAAGCTATCACTTATCACTTTGTCACTTGATCAGATAAGTATAGCCGAAGCTATTACTTATCACTTTCCACTTGTCACTTGATCAGATAAGTGTAGCTAAAGCTACCACTTATCACTTTGTCATTTGATCAGAAGTACTCAAATCCGGCGTTCCGCTCAATTTGATCATTTATTCATATATCAGGCTTACCAACATGTGTTAATTCATAAACCATTCATGGTATTATTTCATGCCAAATCATATACTGAATATACCATACACACATACTATGAAACTTTATTTTCACACATGAGCTTAAACCATGACCAATAATGCACAAAAATAAGCATCATTCATATTTCATCGTTTATGAGTTATAATCAAACATATGACCATTTATACACGAATCATTCATATATTTCCCAATTTTTCTCCTCCTCCTCTCCATTCCACATCCTTAATGTGTATAACACACTTAAACAACATTAATCATAATTTCAATATTCACTAACATGTATATTCAAAGCTGTTTATCCGAGTCAGAGTCACTAAATTATTTTTATCCGGAGCTACAGAGCTCCAAATTAAGATCCGTTAATTTTCCCTGAAACTAGACTCACATATCTTCATACCATAAAATTTCATAATTTTTGGTTCAGCCAAATAGTACAGTTTATTCTTTAAATTTTCCCCTGTTTCGCTGTCTGACAGTTCCGACCACTCTTCACTAAAAATTAATTATCTCATTGTACAGAATTCGGATGATGTTTTAGCTTGTTTCTTCTAAAAATAGACTCATTAAGGATTCTAACCATATAAACTATAACTCATAATCATTTTTGTACAATTTTTAATGATTTTCCAAAGTCAGAACAGGGGAACCCGAATTCATTCTGACCTTGTCTCACAAAATCTATTATATCTCATGATTTACAATTCCATTGCTCACATCATTTCTTTTATAAGAAACTAGACTCAATAAGCTTTAGTTTCATATTTTATTCATCCTCTAATTTAATCTCTACAATTTTGGGTGATTTTTCAAAGTTACACTACTGCTGCTGTCCAAAACTGCTTTAGTGCAAAATGTTGATTTCCATTTTGCCCCAAATTTCACAGTTTATACAATTCGGTCCTTTCTCAATTAACCCCTCAATTAATCTAATTTTCTCAATTAGTACTTTACTAGACATTATAAGTTGTTACACAACTATTGAAATTCAGAATTTCCACATATAACTCTATCTTCAAACTCTTTTACTATTAGGTCCCAAACATTCACTTTCTATTCAATTCTTTCAATAAAATCAGCATATGAACAATTTAAAGCTCTAATTTCATGCTAAATCATCATATACTTCCAGCACATATTCATATCAACTTTCAACTTCTTTCATAAAATCAAAAACTAATGGATTTAACAAGTGGGCCTAGTTGTAAAAGTCATAAAAATACAAAAATTTCAAGAAATAGTCAAGAATTGAACTTACTTGTAATAAAAATATGAAGAACCAGCTTGAAGAAGCCCTTCCATGGTGTTTTAGCTGATGAGAATTCAGAAAAATGAAGAGAAATCTAGATAATTCCACTTGGGTCCTAACTTTATTAAGCAAATTTTGCAATTTTCCAATTTTGCCCTTAATTCTCCTTACTTTCTTGCTGATTTCATGCCTCTGCCGTCCAGCCCAAATAGACCTTGGGTCTATTTGCCTTTTAAGCCCTCTTCCTTTTATCATTTAAGCTATTTAATCATTTCCCAAAATTTTTCATTTGTTACAATTTAGTCCTTTTTGTTCAATTAATTATCGGAACTTTAAAATTTCTTAACGAAACTTTAATACTAACTTTTTAACACTCCATAAATATTTATAAAAATATTTATGGCTCAGTTTAAAATCCCCGAGGTCTTGATACCTCATTTCGATTCTAATTATTTTAATATTTATTTCTAGTGCACTATTCACTATTTCAAAAATTTTCCTAACTTCATATTTAACTTATACTTACTAAATTAATAATATTTTCTACCCATTTGTCGAATTTAGTGATCTCGAATCACCGTTCCGACACCTCTGAAAATTCAAGCCATTACATTTTTTTTCGTCGGATTTGTGGTCCCGAAACCACTGTTCCGACTAAGCCTAAAATCAGGCTATTACATTATAGATCTCTTCCATTTTTTTTTGCCCCTGAGCAGACAGAACCACGAATCCCCATATTTCTATTGCTCCAACCAACATTTTAATTTTATCATTCAATTCGTCTTCAAAACGAACACACAATTCTTCTTCGGTTGGTTCAATCTCGCGAGCATACTTACTAAGCTGTATAGACTCTCGTTCATATTCTGTTACAGGCTTGTTTCATTGTTTCAGCTCAAGAAACTCTTTCTTTTTCTTGTCCAGGTACCATTTACTAACATATTTCTTTCGAAATTCAACTCAAAAACATTCCTAATTAACTCTATCTTTTGGTACGATAGCTAACAATGGATGTCACCATTGGCACGCCTCATCTTTCAACAGTGATACAACACATTTGAAATAGTCGTCAGGTGAACATGCCATTTCATCAAATACCCTCGAAGTATTTTTAAACTAGAATTCAGCTCTAGCAGGATCATCATTTGACTTGCCTCTGAACACTTTGACCCCACATTTTTGAATTTTGTCGATTGAAGGTCGATGCACAAGTATATGGTTCAAGCTTTGAGGACTAGAGGGTAGGCATAGTAGGGGGCGAAGGTTGTGGAGCCATAGGGTTGGCTTGCAAGAATTCATTGAACCATTGACCTATTACTCCAAAAAAGACATTTTTTGCCTCATTCTCAGACATCTGCAGAACTGACAAACTATGACTTGCTCCTTGTTCAAGAGCTGAGACATTACTTTCGACTCCATCGGTAACAACACAGTTAGATTCGGCCCATATCTTTATATCTATAAGAAAACAGGGTTAGATCTGATCAAAAGCATCACAATATCACAAGTTATTTGTGGCATGTAATTTTTAGACTCCAAACACACTACGTTTAGTCCTAGAATTGACTAAATCGTAGCTCTGATATCAATAAATGTAACACCTCTCACCCAACTTGGTTGTTAGATCTGAGCTACGGGATGTTACTACACATACCGGAACATTCACAAACAAATTCCAATCTCAAATCATTGCCTTTATATACAAATTAATAATTACTTATAAATATGAGACTAAATTGAACTTTTAACTACAATCATTTAGATACAAGCATGAATATGGACCAATCTAAAAAAATTCAAAACTTTAAAATAGGTATCAAAATTGAGGAAATAAGTATCGATATTTTTGCAACAAGTATCAATACAAAAAAACATTATCGATACCATTTTGACAATCTACCAATTTTAGGTATCAATATTTTAGAAAGAATTATCGATACTTATTGTGAGTATCGATGCCAAATTTGGAAGTTTTGAATCAAAATCATTTTATCGATACCTTTTTGTAGGTATCAATTTTGGGAGAAAATTATCGATACCTTGATCCCTAATATCGATGCTTTTTCCCAGCTAGTCAAAAAGTTATAAGTTTAAAATCACAATTTATTCTCAATTTAAAGTACAACGTCTTAAGTAACCCAAAATACATTAGTCCTGCATCAATACCACTTTAAACCCTACAAGAACCATAGTTCAAACATGCTCAAAGTACTTCCATTTCTATACTAACTATAATTTGTTCACTTAAACAAATGTTTCATATATATATAAGTCCTGTACCAATTCAAAACATGCCATACAAACATATCCTAAATAACTAACCAATATGCCTCAATGACACCATCACAAACCAAGAATTTCAAATCATTCAACTTATTCACACCACAACATCATTTATCTATACATTCATCATGCCAATCCATTTCAAGATATATTATAACACATCAATAAAAGTATGTTCAACAACTAAGGCATATATGCATAAACAATATTCAACTAACCAAAACAACATCACCATTCTTCCACATTACACTTATAACGTATCAAAATGAGCAAGTTCAAAAGTTTAAATCTTAAACACGTAAAAAAATTTACCCCTATTATATGCCACTTATAACCGAGCCAAAATGAAACAAAAGTCTACCGAAAACGACACTGGATAGTGTGAGCCTTGGAAGTGATCCGGTAGCCAAGTTCCGAGAAGATACAACTACATGAAACAAAAAATAAAACGGGGTTAGCATTAATATGCTTAGTCAATTCATAGGTATTTAAACAATACTCTTACCTCAATTCACAATTAAGTAAACAGATATAACTAATTTAATACAATTTTCTATCAAGACATTTACAACAAGGTGAGCATTTCATGTATCAATCGTAAATCTCTCATTCATTCAATACGATACATTTTCGTATCACTCAGTAGGAGATATCTAACATGAATCATATTAACAAATTGATCATATCAATGCATATTCACAATCAGATAACATTTTAAACAATGAGCCTGATGAACTAAAATAATAAGATACAGATACGCGGGTAACTACACCACACCAAATAGCTCAACAAAGAATTAACTGCACCACACCAAGGCATCGTAGTGCAAAGCCTGTAGGCATAATATCGTATCATGTAATATATCATCCCTCCACCACACTAAATAGCTCAATAGAGCAATAACTACACCACACCAAGGTCTCCGTAGAGACAAAGCTTGGTAATCCGCAACAAATGCAGGATTCCAACATAAATTGTGATATCTCCGCTAAATTTTTTACTCCACATCATCTTTTACACATATCCTGTACTAGCGCGTAATCAACCCTGTTGGCATGTCAATTATATCCTATCTTACATTCATTAGGGCTCTATTAACATATCAGGACAATACTTTACAATTCAATCCATTTCTCACCTTTTTATACTATTATGTAACCATTTCAACTATACATTTAAACTTAATCAATTTGCAATTCAATCGCAAAAAAAAAATATAAAACCACATAATTATACCGTATGAACTTACCAAGTGAAAACAACAGTAGAAGAAAGATTAAAGATTAATCCGCAATATTTCCTTTTCCTCAGTTATTTACCGGTTGGTTCGATTCTTAATCTATATAATAATTCATTTCACATTATCAATTCCAAACAATTCAGTTCATCTCATTTCATGTATGTAACATCTTTTACTTATTTTACATAATTTCCCTAAAGTTTTGTATTTTATGCAATTTAGTCCCTAAAACCGAAACTATTACAACTTTCACATTTAAACTCAATTTTTCCATCCATTATCAATTCCATCCTTTTATAACCCTTTATAGGATACAATTTTAGAATTTCACCTTTAAATTTTGACATATTTACAAACTAGTCTTTATATTCAAACTAACAAAATTTACTTTACAAATAAATCTTTAAACATATCTAAGCTTACAATCAAGCTATTAAGCATCATAAGCTTCCAATTTCATCAATGACAACTTTTAAAATCTTTAACAGTTTTGAAAACAGAGATACAGGTTAGCTGGACCTAGTTGCAACGATCTCAAAAACATAAAAAAACTAACAATGAGCTTAGAATGGACTTACATGTAAGGACACAAGTGATACCGAATTTATAGCTTTAAAATGGTGGTTTTATGCTTTTTTTATTCGGTGGAAGACCAATTAAGGAAGATGATATCCATCTTTTAATGTTTAATAAACATATACATGTTATTTTAATACAACTCCAACATATAAAATAAGTAAAAGTCAAGCCTTAATCCTCCATACTATAATATTATGGTTTAAATACCATATAAGTCCTCCTATTTTTACTATTTAAGCTATTTAACTAATAAAACTTAATAGCAAATAACTTTTATGATTTTACTATTTAGTCATTGTACCTTAATTGACCCATCAAACATCAAAATTACTAGACCACACTTTAATACAACACTCTAATAAACTCGTAAATATTAAATAAATAATATTTATGGACTCACTCATTGAAATTGTGGTCTCGAAACCACTATTTTCGTCACCACTGAAAAATAAGTCGTTAGACCTAACTCCTTATGTTTCTATACATGCATGTGTGCGATCCATCATCATTACATATTCTCGCTCCCTAACTTCCCCTTACAGATGTATCCAACAATGTACATGCCAAAAGGATCAATTGCTTACAATACAAAACAAAAACCCAATCTGGAAACTGGTTCAGTCAACCAGCCTATGATTGACCTGTAATTCCAAATGAAAAGTTGTTTAAAAACAATAATGGCAAAAATTCAAATGAGAAGAATCTTTAGGAGAAGAGAAATAAGTAGTCAAACTGTGAAACAAATGCACAATTTCTTACACGGGAATCAATCTGAGCTAAAACCCAACAAATCCCAACCTGAAATTGAAATCCCTTACTATTGAGACAAACAACCTAAAATCCCTTGCAATAAATAGAAATGACCATAAAAACCAATAAAAAAAACAAGTAGAGAAACAATCGAAAAACAAGTATAGAAGCAATAAAAACAAAAATGCAATTCGAGAAAAACAAGCTTAAATTTCTAACCCTAAATTGCCCTAAAACAATCGGATCAGCCAATCAACCAAATTTTTTTCGAAAAATCATTTTTTCACAGCTCCTTACTAAGAAACACAAGCAGAGAAGTAAAGAGATGAAATTCTCACAATGGAAGTGAGATTGAGGGGAATAATAACCTTACTCATCTTAACTTTGGGGAAGTTTTTACAATGTCAAGATCTCAGCCGATGATCGTCGTAAGATGAGAATAACCGAATGGGAATGAGAAGACAGGGCTGGGGGTGTGGTGGCTTGTGGTGTTTGGTGAGGAAGAGTGGTAAAGGGTAATAATGGAAGGTTATGTTTTTTTCTTTATTTGGTGGAGGTTGTAATGTCCTATTCTTTAGGTCTGGTGAGGAATGACCATTACGGGAGAAGGTGGAATAGAAGATGAATGATGATTTCTTTGAATAAAGGATTCGATGAACCAAACTATTGAATCATTGTTTATCACCGAATCAGCTTGGAATAGTTTGGTTATTCATGCCAACCAAACGTGCTGTAAAGGTTCAACTTATCTTGCTCTAACATGTAAAATCTTCTATTATGAGTGGAATAATGTAATTGAGCTCCTCTCAATAGATCACTAAAATCTTAAAATAAAGAAACACCAATAGACAAATTCGAGTTATAATTAGTTAAAACATAATCACTTCTCTCTTTTGCATATACAACATATTTGTTTCTTTTCATTCTTTTCACTCCTTCTTTTCTCACCTTTAGTTTTGTGTGTGTTATTATTCACCAAGTTTAAGCCTTTAATTTAACTTTTATCCATCTCAGCCTCTTTACACTCAATCTTTTTACACGAGATAATCTCACCACCCAAATCATCAAACTACAACTTTTTAGGAGGATAAAGTGTTCCAAACTCATCTAAACTACACTTTAGTGAACAACCCTGACAATATAATTTTTTTTCTCTTACGCTTTGTTCACTAACATTTTTCTTCATAAAGTGACCCATCTCTATCTTCTAAATCATCATTAGAACATGATTCTAAAATAGTCATGTGATTACACTTACTTTCATTAATCAATTGCTCATACTTGTCTATCGTATTACGAATTTGTCTTTGTTCAAAGTAGATTTCTTTTCCCTCACTAAATGTTGTCAACTTTCTATGTACTCCTTACTTTTTCCTTGTATTATGTTCTATGGCCATTTCTCCAATGCTAACTTTAAAAATATTCAGAACAATAAAGAAGATTTCTATATCGTGAATACTTTTTGTTGATGAGACTACAACAAACAAAACAAGTAAAGAAGTCGTTGATGTGAACGGAAGACATTGTTAACCACAAGTATGAGAATGTGCCAACATGAAACTCTTCTTTGCAACTTAATGACATGATTAAATTTTCAACTTTCGATTAGTCATAATAATTCTTTACCATTAGCACTCATGTTTACACTCAAATGTTCTACTCCAATGGATTAATTCCACCTAGCGGTGAATTTAAAGGGGACAGGCAAGGGCTTTGGCCCCTTTCAAAATGAAAAAAATAATAATTTAGCCCCATATAAATGATTAAATTATAAATTAACATATGGTAAGATTGCACTTTAATCCCCAAAAATGATGAAATAATAAAATTAAAACATGATAAAATTATATTTTCATCTCTTAAAAAAATTATAGTTCAATCTAGCCCCCTTAAAAAAATTTCAAGATTTGCCCATCATTACATCTTGCAAGAAAACTAATAATAATAAAAAATTAAAAAGAGTAAATTGCGAAATCTTCTAAAAAATAACGGATCGTAATTGATCTAAGAAGTCAATTAAATAGACGAATCAATTTGTAATGTTTGATCTCACGAATGACGAAAGTGTTATACAAGTTCAAGTAGGACTCTAGGTGTTTAGCTTAATTCTTTTATTATTTAAAACATTTTATATTTAATTACTAGAGATATATTGTAAATAAAACTCCTTAATTATGGTAGACTAATTTATTTAAGTGTTTTATTTCTTTTAGGATTTTTTAGGATTTTAGCCTACAAATATTTGGTTTCTTTTCACTCATTCTTTTGCTTATACAACATAATTACTCATATTTTTCATTCTTTTCGTGATTTGATAAAATTATCGATTATTGTTGTTGCTAACCATAAGTTGATTAGAGGTAGTGTAGGAGAAACTATCACCTTTTTTAATATAGAAAACATGTTTCCTTATCGATTTGTTAAACTTAAAGATTTGATGATTTCTCGGATATTAAATTTTCACATCATTTAGCATTAAAACTCTAATTTAGTTTTGTTAATTTTAAAATTCACATCCAAAAAAATAACACATGATAGCATAATATTGCGATCAAACAATATTCAAGATTTGAAGACGAATATTTTTCTAATAGGGGATAATGATATGAGTTGAAGTAAGACTCCAGGTGCTTAGTTTAGTTTAGATTTTCTTTTTTATTTAAAAGAGTTTATATTTTATTATTCAAGATATATTTTAAATAAAGCTCTTTAATTATAGTAAGTTAGTTTATTTAAGAAATTTTTAAAGAGATTTTAAAAAAAAAGAAATGAAAGCAAGATGAATAAAAATAGAAATTTTCATTGTCAATGATAGTTAATTAAACATTTTGCTTTATATATTTAAATTTTCAATTTTAACTTTATGTAACTTTAGAAATATGATTTGAAATTTAATTATTTTTAGAATATTATATGTTTTAATTATATTTAATAATAATTACTTAAATTAATTGAATGAAATGAATTTTTTATTCAATAACAAAAAAATAAAAGTTTATATTCACGTGCAATATTCATGATGGAAAAAATAGTTAAATAAAAAAAATTAAAATTGTTTATAAATATCTTCAACTTTATAATGCTTAATTGGAAATATATATATTTATATTGAAAACTAATTACGATTTAATACAATTTTGAAAATACATCAAACTAATTAATAAGTAATTTTCATTATAAAATATTGTAATATTCATATTTAAATGATTTACATGCAAATTTAAATAAAAAAATTAAAATCTATTTTAATTTTAGATTTATATTAATATAATATGGTAAAAAAACTATTTATATTTTTATCAAATGAATTTATGTATTAATGTATAATTTTATAATATCTTATACGTAGCATGTGACATTGAAATTAATATACCTATATTTATGTATAAATCTAATAATTTGGACAGATGGATGAAATTATAAAACTGAAACAAAACGATTGCAAACAGATGAAATTCGCACTTTTTATAAAAGATTTTACATTTTATTTTATCAAGTTATCAATAATAATAAAGGAAAATTTGAGTCCATTATATAGAAGTAATTAAGGTTTATACTTTATGGGTGAGAAACAATTTCTTAATAATAATATTCATTAAAAATAATTATATTTCAAAAATAAATTAAAACTAAAACTAATAATTAATAATTAATTTAAGTGAATGATGAACTTTCATGATAGTTTTTTACATTATAAATAAAAAGGAAAAAAAATTAAATGTGGTTTTGGTTGAAATGGTAAAGTTAAAATAGAAAATGATATAATGTTTTGAATCCAAATCCTATAATTATCATTATATGTATATATATTTCTAGATTTATCAAAATGTTAAAAGACATGAATGATCCGGTTTATAAAATAAATAGATTTATGATAATTTTCAAATTGAGTTGAGACTCGATCGATGTGTAAAAGCTATTGAAATTATGGTAATATTATATACTAAAATTCAAACTAATTGAGAATTATAATTTGATCAAAATAAAACTGATAGTGGTGGATGGAACCTAATTTCCAAGCATTAAAGATACTAAACCTTAAAGCCGAAACATGAGAAGGAAAGAAAAAAAGCTTTGTATTGAATTGAGCCACATTTAGCAATTCCTAACGTGTTGTATTGGTATGCAATTAATTTCTTAATTCTTGTCATATCCCAATTCACTGAACTTTTGGCTATAAAACCCCTCAACCCCTAAGCACACAACAATCAATTTTCCTTACAAGTTATATAAAATTGTTTGATTTCTTCTAATTAGTGAATCATATGGCCAGCACTGTGGCCCTCAAGCTTGCATGTGGTGTGGTCTTGTGCTTGGTTGTGGGTGCACCCCTGGCTGAAGGGGCCATAAGTTGTGGCCAAGTCATATCAGCCTTGGCACCCTGCATTCCTTACGTGAGAAACAACGGTGCTGGTGGCGTGCCTGCATCTTGCTGCAATGGGATCAGATCTCTCAACGAGGCTGCCCAATCAACTCCAGAGCGCCAATCAGCTTGCAACTGCGTCAAAGCTTTAGCTGCCAGCATTTCTGGCATCAACTATGACCTTACGAACAAACTCCCAGGCATGTGTGGGGTGCACAGCCCTTTCAAGATCAGCCCCAGCACTAACTGCAAAAGGTTCTTCCTACATTTTAACCACTCAAATTTAAAATTAAATTTCACAGAATTAAGGCAAAGGACAATTAATGACCCAAGCTCAACTGATGAATGCATTTGTTTTTGTTGTCGCATTGCAGTGTCAAGTGAAGTAGGCCATGGAAGCTCGTCAGCAAATGGGAAAGGAAATAATGATATATAGCTACATAATAAAAATGGATGGCAGCGCTCTTTATCTTTGTCGTAGTTGTCCCTAGAAATATAATAAAACCTCAAGCTATTGCATGAGTTTTGAGTTAATTGAATGACAACGTATAACGAAGAACTAAAATATTTGCAATTTTCTTTTTCTTTCATTTTAACAAATTTAGTCCCTCTATTTTTAAAATTTTAATTATTCTATAAAACTTAAATTCCTTTTTTTTCCATGACTACCAAATAGAAATCATGCAAAAATTCGGCAGACCGTGAGGATGTCAAACAATATTTTTAAGAACATCATGCAAGTGTTCCATTTTCATAAAGTTCAATTTGCAAGATTGGTTGCATTGTCAAACTCATAGCATGCATTCAAAATCTGTCCAACACAACAAAATTACTTAGTTTAATCCTCTCAAACCTAAATAAATCTACCACAAAATCAATATGAGATTATCATGCCAGAATTTAATAAGAAATTAACGAAGAATCATTCAAATAATAGGGTAAAAATTTCAAGTCAAATTCTACCAACGCCAACAAAGTCCATTAAATCATCACTATAACCACTCTTGGGACAATTAAACATGCTAAGCTTACTCTCTCTAAATAAGAATTGGTCATGCATTATCTACAAAGCAAAAATTAGTGGCATACACATTCTAGCATTTCAAGGCATGCCTACCTTTGCTTATTTATTATTGTTAGAACTGCAAAAATAAATTTGAAATAAAGCTTAATAAATTAGGATCTGTCATGTAAAATTATCAAGAACAAAGTTAGATACGGAAGCGTACTTGGATTCATTGATTTCTTGAAATCTTCGGATTTTATGGCTTTGATCTTCTAAATTAGCACACAAGTAATTTAGAGAAGGTGGCTCTCTACTTTCTAAAGATGAGATATTAAAAAAGTTACGTTATGTGTAGTATGAAGACCATAACCCTAATGTATAACCTTTGCAGATTAACCCTAATTTCTAATCATCCCATCATCAATTAGAAACTAGTTACTAGAGTATCTACACATATTTGACTCGTACTTTATTTAATAACTAAAGCCCAAATAAACCTTAACCAAATTAGATCACTTTTAATTTTGGCTAATATTTTATGATAGTAAATAATAACGTGCAATTACTATTATTATATATGTGATGTCCATATTTTCCAACAGTGTGGAAAACTTTAAATGTTCAATTTAACTTGCTCCCACATGTAAAATCTTCTATTATGGGTGGAATAATGTAATTAAGCTCCTCTTGGTGGATTACTAAAATCTTAAAATAAATAAACACCAATAGACAAATTCAAGTTATAGTTAGTTAAAACATAACCACTTCTCTATTTTGCATATACAACATATTTGTTTCTTTTCATTCTTTTCTCAATTTTAATTTTGTGTATGCTATTATGCACTAGGTGTGGCTTCAATTTGGTTTTTATCACTTTCAACCTCTTTTGCACTCAATCTTTTATATGAAATAATCTCACCAACGATGTCATAAAAAATAACTCTTTAGGAGGATAAAATGTTTCAAACTTATCTAAACTATATACTTTAGTGAACAACCTAATAATTTAAAATTTCTTTTGTTACACTTTGTTCACTTTCTTCTTCACAGAGTAACCTGTCTCTATCTTCTAAATCATCATTAGAACATGATTCTCAAATATTCATATTATCACATTTACTTCAATTAATCAATTACTCCTTTTTGTCTATCGCATGAATTTGTTTTTGTTCAACGTAGATTTCTTTTCCCTCACAAAATGTTGTCAACTTTTGCGTACTTCTCACTTTTTGTTTGCATTGTGTTCTATGTCCAGTTATCCAATATGACTTTTAGAAATAATTGGAACAGTAAGGAACTATTTTATACATGTTGGTGGGATTACAACAAACAAACAAACAAAAAAAAGGTAAAGAAGTCGTTGTTGATGTGAATGGAATACCTTGTTGACCACAAGGAAACTCTTTGCAACTTAATGACATGACTAAATCTGCAACTTTCGATTCCTCACAATAATTCCTTATTATTAGCACTTGTATTTACAACCAATCTCTCCACTTAAATAGATGGGTCAATTTAAGGGGTCCTTGACCCCTTTCAAAATGAAAAAAAAATAATTATTCAACCCCCTTATAAATGATTAAATTATAAATTAATATAGGATAAAATTGCATTTTGCCGTCTCAAATGAGAAAAGTTCTATTAAATCCTAAAACAATAAAGTTAACCTATAATAAAATTATATTTTAATCTCTTAAAAATTATAATTCAATTTCCCTCCCTAAAAAAAATTATAAGAGCCCCTGATTCCACCTTGCAAGAAAACAAATAAAAAATCAATTTAAAGAAAGTAAGTTGCAAAATCTTCAAAGAAATAATGAATCCTAATTTATCTAAGAAATCAATCAAATAGATGAATTATTTTGTAATGTTCGATCACGCGGATGAAGAGAGTGTAATATGAGTTCAAGTCTAGATATTTAGCTTAGCACATTATTATTTTAAAAAAAAAGTTTATATTAAATTCCTAGAGATATATTGTAAATAAAACTCCTTAATTACGGTCGGTTAGTTTATTTAAGAGTTTTATTTATTTAATTAATTACTATCCACATTATGCAAACAACACCTAACACTTTCCTCTAAAATATTATGCTCACTTACCTCCGATAAATACGAATCAAGTTGAATCGAATGAAATTTTTTGAATTAAATTGTTCGAATTAAATTTAAAAAATTTAAACATATCAAATTAAAATCTCATTACAGTACAATTATTTTCATGTTAGAGAACATAAATTTAAAACCATATATATTTAAAAAAATCTTTCAAAGCAAAATAAGAGAAAAAATACTTTATTATAATAATCTTAAATCATTAATTTACTTATTTAGGCCCCAAAATTATATTTTATAATTTTTAAATTTTTTAATATATTCTTTAGAATTTTTAAATTTTTTTAAAATATAAATTTTAAAAATTTTATAAGTATTTTTAATTTTAAAAATTATTTAAAATTATTTTGATTATTTTAAAATTTTTGTTAAAAAGATCAATTTTTTTCATTTTCAAAATTGATAGTGACCAAAAGGGATATTTACATCCATCTATCATTTGAACTATTCAAACTATTCGAGTTATTAAATTGTAAAATTTAACTCAACTCGAAACTTGAATTACTTATTCGAATTGACTCTATAAACTCAAATAACTCAAATTGATTAACTCGAAATTTAAAAAAAAATCATTTATAAGGGTGGCTAATCGAAAGTTACTATTCTATACGGCAATAGTTTATTGGTGGAAATTATGAAACCTAGACCAGAAAATAGAGCTATTTTACTTTATTTTTTTAGGGTTAGCTACTTATTTAGAACTAAATTTTCACTGTAGTTCTGTTTTTGGTCACCTAACTATCAAAATTTCAATTTAATTCCTAAAATTTTCAAATTTGTTTTAATTAGTTACTCCGCTGTTAATTCTTCAACACCATGACGGTCTTACTAGTGACTAAACAGGCAGTTTAGTCTCTTCCCTTCGATTTGCTTAGGAAATGAGAAAAAGAACAAAATAATAATAACAACATGAGCAAGTGAAGAGGTTCAAACAAATTAACAAAACAACTCAGGTGAGAAATTATAGAACCATCTAAAAAACCATAAAAACAGTTTTTCCTTTCCTTTTGTGTAATATTTAACGCCCCCAACATGCTGCTGCAGCTCAAAGCTCCACTGGAATAATAATTATAATACTAAAACAATACCATTCCCTAGTAAGAACGTCTCCACATAAAACCATTCTGATAACATAGCTGCCAGAGCTACAGTGAGCTATCAACTACCAACACGGGGAAGACAAAAAAAAAGGGGGGGGGGTATAAAGAAAAGCAACATTATGATATATTTAAGACTTCCTAAAAGAAGGGGGGGAAAGAAGAATTGAAACATTTGCCATGAAGCACATTTAATGAGTCCTTTCTTAGCCGTGGTTTAAACATCTAGCCTCCTTTAGGATGCAGAAGGTTTTGCTATAGATTTCTTAATAGCCTCGGCATAAGTCCTGTGTTGGTAGGTTAGGGTAGATTCGAGCAAGTCCCAAAGGGATGTCTTGGGGTTCCAACCTGTTGCAGTAATTAAACAATTGATCAGATGCTCAATTCACTTACAAGATGAAAATCCAAAGATCATATGAGAACAACTAAGAAAAGCACAACCTACCGAGTTGTTTGTTTATTATGGTCATGTCTGGAATTCTCTTGTCACTATCATCATAACCCTCACCATAAAATTCCTTGGAGCTGACATCAACTGTTGGAGACTCCAGCACAGTTTCTCCACTAACCTTGGCATAGACCTGAAGAGCCCAAAGGCATGTAGTTATAAATTACATGTGATCGAATACACCACTATAAAAAAAATAAAAATACGAACAATAGAAACTATGTGCTTCACCTTAGTCATCATTTCAGCAAGTTGCCTAACTGTGACTTCATTGTTCGGGTTACCCACATTGAAAATATGGCCATTGGCCCTATCTGGATTTTCCTGGACAAATGACACCCAACAGTTTAGTTTAATTTCTGCATTTGGCTAGATGTGGGGATGAGGGAGGGAAGAGGGCGAGTAAGAAGAGACAAGTTAATACGCACAATCATCAAGAGAACAGCTTCAATAGCATCCTTTATGTATATAAAAGTTCTCTGAGATTCGCCACCATCCACAAGCTTAAGTGGTTCACGACGTAGGAGATTCTAAACAGGAAAAAGAAAAATTAACATTCAAAATATAACTATCAAAAGAATTGAAAGGAGAAATTATAGATGGCTTCTAGGATTCCTTGAATTAGGAAAAGAGTTCGACTAACATTACTAAAGCATGCAAGAACTCTGGGAACTCCCTCACTAGGACCATCAATGCCAGGAATGAAATCCATCCTGGGTCCAATCCAGTTAAAAGGCCTCACAATAGTGAACTCGAGGCCATTCTCTGCCCCTTCAGCTGAAATGGATATAAAACGAAGTCAGTTAATATTATTCTAAGCATCTCTATTGGGACCAGGCTACTTGATAAGATGCTAACCATAAATAAGCCTCTCAATCAACTGCTTAGCACATGCATAGGACCACCTCTGCTTCTCAATTGAACCAAAAATGCAGGGGGAAGTATCTTCCTTAAGAACATAGTAGGCAGGATCCTATATCACATAAATCAGAGAATGAACATATTAATAACATCTATAAATATGGGAGGGGAAAAGGAACAATAACACTAAAGGAAACTTAAAAATTTAAAGGAGAAAAAAACAAAAAAAAAGCATAATAAATCATTCTCAGCATCACCACAGATTTAGCCATACACATAAAATACGTCTAAAAAGCAGATTGCTTGATAAACAAAAGTCTTTTAAAAAATGGCATAGTTTGAACCCTTCAGCCTCATGAAGCAAACAAATTAATAAAAGAGCTTTTCCAAAAGTCTCCTTTTTTTTTATATAGAAAAAGGTCTCTTACTTCAGTACAAGCACAACTAAAACCAAAATAAGATAGCTTCTTATAGTTGGTGTTATAAACATGACTGACAAAGAAAGAAAATAAATGATAGTCAACAAATTTTAAAAACTTGAGAAGAACATATCAATAATCAGTGCAGGAATAAAGATCTCGGCTTGACACTGCTTACGCATAAAGGGGCTGACCAGCAAATAAAATTGGCATAACTTGTTATAAACAACGCATAGGTACAACTTGATAGACTAAGTAAGACCTCATTAACCATTCAACTATCACAGTAAGTTGCTATTACATTGAACCAAACAACCACATAAACTCCCACCAACGAGCCTCCATTTTTTTAGGAGGGCGTTGACCAATGTCTGCTGACCATCCAATTTCAAGATTCATTCATTTAAAATAGCTTGACATTTCAGCTCAACACCAACTCCAATTTTTTTTCCTACTAAAATATTAAACTATAAATCAAAAAATATACATTGGATCTTTCACATAAAAAGACCACCGAAAGATCTATACAAAACCATACATGTTACCCTGTTAAAAGCAAAGCATAGATGTAAAATCCTTTTTCAAGAGATACTCAATTAAGTTATTAAAAAAGGAAAGTGAAAGGTTACCTGACGGAGAGGAGAATCTTTAGGAAGAAAGCTTCCAATAGTTTTTCCATACACTTCACAAGTAGAGAAGTGAATGAGACGCTTGTTGTTCTCTGAACAGTACTTCACCTATCAAACCACAAAAGTTCACAACATTGATTTCAACTTCGATCTCAAAAAGCTAGTAACAATTAAATCCCCCCTCATTCACATCGACATCAATCTAACTAAAAGAGAAATAAAAGATGACAAAAAAACAATTACAAGAGAAATGCTTACCACAGGAAGTGCATCAATAAAATTGCTGTAAATCGTGTCTAGTGGACGCGTATTATAATCTGCCGGAGTACAGATGGCAGCAAGATTTATCACCTACATTGCCAGAAAAACAATAAAAACCAAATCAATCGCCATAAATTGAGCAGGAACTTTTGAAACTCAACAAAATAAATCAAACAGATAATAAGAAACTAGCTTTTAAACAACAATGAGAGAAAATTAGCTCCAGAGGAACGTCAAAATCACATAAACAAAAACAAGATTGCATGAGATCTAATAAATTAAAACAAAAGGGAACACTAAACAAACAAAACGAAGAAAAAGCAGTCAAGCGGAAAATAAAGAGAAACAGCAAAAGATCAGTCTGAACATAATTTTCAGCAAAAGGAAGTAGTAGCAATGATATAAGAAAAGAAAGAGAGCAAGAAAGGCAAGAAATTACGAGATCTGCCATCTTGATGAGGCCTTCGAGCCTAGAATCGTGCTTGATGTTAAGTCGGTGGAACTGAATACGGCCAGCCCAAGGGAGAGAGTCAGGCTCGAGGAGGTGCTTGATCTTGTCATTGTAAACGTCCAAGGCGAGCACCTTGTGCGGCGTCTCCGACATCAATTTCTCGCAAAGGTGGGAGCCGATGAAGCCTCCGGCACCGATCATGCATATCGTCATCGGCTTTATTGGCCTCCCATCTAGATCCGTTCTCGTAGCCATTTGAAACGACTCCGGTTTTTTATGATCTTCGAACGCCGGAGACGACAATAAAAAAAATATTAGCAGTGTCACAAGAGAAGAAAAGAGCTGAGAGATATAGAGATGGAGAGAAATGAAAGAGGGGCGTGCTGTATATATGTGGTTGGAAGGAAGGAATTGACAGAAAGACGGTGACCCTTTTTTACAAAGTTACACTAGATGATGAGGCTGGATTAATGCGTACTCGCGAATGTAGCTAAATCGTTGTACTCGAACGATATGAGGTACACGTGGAGGATTTAAATGGTGCGGGCTAATGTTGGGTGCGCAGGATCCCGGTGAACCGTGTTTAGATTGGATCTGAGGATAATTATTTCAATCATACCATAATTCATAATCATTAAATATAGTTAACTAATAGTAATTAACTTTTACAATTTTTACGATTTAGTCCTTTTTACTTAATTAACCATCTAAACATTACAATTTTTTAACCATATTTTAATGCGATACTGTAATAACTGAATAAATATTAAATAAATAATAAAATATTGACTCACTAGTCAAAATTGTGGTTCCGAAACCACTGTTTTTGACACCACTGAAAATAGATTGTTATAGCATGCATTCCATGTACGAAAAAGAACATGGCCATCCATTTTTTTCTATTTTATAAGCTCCATAGCCTATTTTTTCAACAATTTTGTAGGGTCTCTCCCAATTAAGGTCATTCTCCTCGTTGTGATGTTGGGAAACTCGCTTCAGTATTCCTTAAGACTAGATCGCTCACCTGAAATTGTTTGTTTTTCACTCTAGAGTTAAAGTATCGAGCAATTTGCTAAGCTCGCGCAATATTCTTGATTTTTGTTGTCTCCTTAACTTCATTAATAAAATCTAAGTTGAGTTCGATGGCCTCTTGGTTGGCATTTTCATCAAAATATGATATTCTGTGGGATCGTAAGCCTATCTTAACAAGGATTACTACTTCTGCCCTATATACCAGTAAGAATGTTGTCTTTCCAAATGTTGTGTGAGGAGAAGTTTGCAAGGCCCATCTAATTCCTGGTAACTCTTCTAACTAGACACATTTGGCTTTATCAACCTTTTTATTTAAAGTTGTTAGGATTTTCTTATTCATTACTTCTATTTGATCATTCGTTTGAGGTGTTTTTACAGAGCTTTGAACTAGAGAAATTTGTAGGTCCTTAAAGAAGTTCTTAAATTTTCCATTGAATTGGGTTTCATTGTCTGTTATAATCAAACATGGAATGTCAAACCTGCAAACAATGGATTTCCAGAGAAAAGATTTCATTTGTCTCTCTATGATTGTAGTTAGAGTTTCAGCTTCTATCTATTTAGTAAAATAGTCTACAGCTATAACTATGAATTTCTTCTAAGTTGTGGCTATTGGAAATGGACCTAAAATATCTATTCCCTAAGTTGCAAATGACCAAGGACCATACATCACTTGTATAGGCTCAGTTAGTGGTCACTGCACTTGAGCATGTTTTTTGCAAGAATCACAAACGTGAACCATGTGATGTGCATCTTTCTATATAGTTGGTCATTAATATCCCTACCTGAGAACCTTTTCTGCTAACAGTCTTCCTCCCAAGTGATCATCGTATATTCCCTCGTGTATCTTTCTCATAACATATTCAGCTTTAATGGGATCGAGACATCTTAAAAGTGGTTGGAAGTAACCTTTTTTTTGTAAAGAACACCCTCTAACATGATATATCTAAAGGTGATAGATTAAACAATTTTAATTGAATAAGGGTTAAGAAACTTGTAGATACAAGAATATATTAAATGTAAATAATAATATCGTATTTTGTAGCATTATGTTGTATTTAACGAGCTTTTTTTGTTGAGTTTGTGAGTTTCCCCTTATAGATCTTG
Organism: Gossypium hirsutum; assembly: GCF_007990345.1. Taxonomy (NCBI): domain Eukaryota; kingdom Viridiplantae; phylum Streptophyta; class Magnoliopsida; order Malvales; family Malvaceae; genus Gossypium; species Gossypium hirsutum. Next base: position 37,222,266 of record NC_053445.1, on the reverse strand, counting down.
TATTATAGGGGTCATACATGTTTCCTATTTACTCATATTAAGCACTTGATAGGTGTCACAACTTAGGGTGGCTCTATATTCTAATAAATTTTCCCTCTTTGCTCGATAGTTATAGAGGACACTAACTTAGATAAAATGCTAGCTTTGGTATTCTTTGTCCTAAAAGCTATGGAAATTAATACCTCATACTCCTTTGCCCCCAACTGTAAAGCTAATTGTAGTCTAGGAATTAATGCCTCACACTCTGCAGCACTATTAAATGCCTGGAAGCCAAATGAGAGTCCATGCTACCATTTATTCTCAATAGGGTTTATAAGAAGAATGGTCGTTCCAGATCCCGTCTTTGCTATTGAGCCATCCATATAAATTGTCTAGTATTTTGGCTTCGTTGTTAGGCTAGTTTGTCCATATAATGAGCTAACTACTACATCTTGTATAATCAATATGAAAAAAAATTTAAAACCAAATATATATATTTGTAACAAAATACCATGAAGCAAAATGAGTACTTTGTCAAATAAAATTCCAATAACCAATGTGACATACTATCGCATCATTTATATGAGTAATATTTTTTCAAATTAAAAAGTTTCATATATGCTCTACTGATCTGTCAAAAGAACATTCCACCATGAAATCAGCTAAGATCTGAGCTTTGATTGTTGTTCTTGAGGCATACTCTATTCCAAATTCTGCTAGCTTAATTTCCCACTTGGTCATTTTTCCGAGGTATCTACTTTAAACAATATTTCTTTGATGGGTTGACTTGTCATGACCGTCATGGGATAAGCTTGAAAGTATGGTCGTAATTTGCGAGCTGCCACTATTAAACTGAAAAGAAGCTTTTTTGTGTCTTTGAGTATCTTTGTTCGCCATTCTACAACACTTTACTAACATAGTACACAGGAAATTGGTGAACCCCTTCTGTCTTGATCAAAACTACTGCTACTGTTTATTCAAAGGTTGCCAGATAAAGATAAAGAGTCACCCCTACTCGAGGCGGCATCAAAAGTGATGGAGACGTGAGGTAAAACTTGAGCTTTTCAAAAGTAGCCTGACACTCCTCTGTCCAACTAAAAGAAGTTCCTTTATGCCTTTCTCTGAAACCAGAAAGCCTAAGAATTTCCCTTCTCTCACACCAAAAGCGTACTTATTTGGATTTAACTTCGTATTATAGGCTTGCAGAACAACAAAAGCTTCAGAAAAATCCCTAATATGCCCTTTCAGGGTAGAACTCTTTACTAATATACCGTCTACGTAGACCTCAACACTACGGCCAATCTGCTCTTTGAAATTTTTATTAACCAATCTCTGATAGGTTGCATCTGCGTTCTTCAACTAAAAAGGCATAATTCGATAGCAGAACAAGCCCTCTTCCATGACAAAAACTATTTCATCTTGATCTATTAGAGCCATAGGAATTTGGTTATACCCTGAGAACGCATCCATAAAGCTCATGAACTTGTGGCTTGATGACTCATCTATATGTAAATTGAGGACAAATGAAAACTATCCTTCGGGCAAACCTTGTTAAAACTAGTAAAATCAATGCACATTCTCCATTGTCCATCAGTCATCATCATCATCACAACATTTTACATCCAGTTCGGGTCCGCCACCTCCCTAATAAATCCCGTTGAAAGTAGCTTGCATACCTCTTGTTTAATGGCCTCCACAACTTGTAGAGCAAACCTTCTTCTTTTTTGCTTGACTAGTTTAACCTCGAAGGACCAATTTAACCAATAGGAAATCACTTGAGGATCTACACTTGGTATGTTCAATGCTAACCATGCAAAAATGTCTAAATTCTCCCTCAAGCATTGGACTAAGTCCTCATTTTCTTCTTCTGCTAATTCTAATAAGATCTTTACCAACTTATCCGTGTTATCATAAAACAATTGCAAAGTTTCTGTAATTTCTGCTGCTTCTGGCTTGCGAATTCTTTCCTTACTTTTAAAATCCAGACTGTCTAAATTTAAAACCTGGCTAGCCACATTTACCTATTGTGAACTCTGGCCCTGTGGCTCCTATTCACGTGTTTGTTTAACTGACAACATATGATACTGCCTAGTTGTTTTCATGAAATATATCCCATCATAGTAGGGAAATTAATCTTCATACAAAAAGTGGCAATCACCATTTTATCAATTCTCATAATAGGACCCCCAAAAATGGCATTGTAAGCCATTGGATGGTCTGCTATAAAGAACTAAACATATTTTGTGGTGGTGTGTTCACCATTTCCTAAGGTAATAGGCAAGGTAATACACAATTTCATTTTGATTAGATGGTTTGAAAAACCATAGAAAGGGTTAGCCTTTTTCAAAGCGTACTCTTTCAGCCTCTTTTTTTTATATTTGTCCTAAGTTAACACCTCCACAACACTTCCACTATCAACAAAAATTCTTTTAACCTCAAAATCTTGTTATAGTTGCTAATACGACCATAGGGTTATTTTCTTCCTCATTACATACTGAATCCTCATGCTCTTCATTAAATTTTACTTTCCACTTCTCTTATTGACGCAGTAGCATCTTCGATAAACTGATTGACATCACACGTCTAAGATGAGCCTTTCTCTTCATATTAGAAGTCACCCACTCTTTATTTGTACTAATTATCATATTTATTGTGCTTTTGACCTTTTGTTTACCTTTATCAGCGCCCTATGAACTCTGACCTAATGGCGAGGCATCTTGAGCCACAAAACCTTTTAACTCACCATTTCTAACTGCCTCTCTTTATAACATCTTTCAAAAAAAAAACAATCATTGGTATTGTGCCCCATGTCATTGTGAAAATTACATTTGTCTCTTAAGTTGGTTCTTGACTGACTACGTCACATATATGGAAGGTTTGGCAAAATGCTCAAACTCTTGACCTGATTAAGAATGTAGGTACACAAAGCATTTAAGGGAATATAAGCTTTAAATTTTTCATGAAGAACATACCTTCTAGTGTGCTCGCCCTGAGGTATTTGAAATACCCTTGGCGATTCATTTTGCAAATAATTCCTCTATTGTCCCTCATCTATATGCAGGCTCTGAGAAGGAAGACCCTACTGGCTGCGCACACCATGATGACCCCTAAAGTGCATGTCATCCATCTGAAAAGTGTTAAGAGTTTTTTTTTTAATTTCCTTTGCCTCAACGAACTTATGCGCCCTCTCATACAAGTCAGTCAAACTTTGTGGCCTATTATCAATGAAGGAATATTGCATGTGCTCATTTTAGACTTATATGATGAAGGCATCAATGGCCTATTGGTCCTCAAACTTCTTTGCATTCAACGTGGTAGCATGGAATCGCTTTACATAATCCTACAAAGATTCTCCATCCCTCTATTCCACTAATATCAAATCCATAAGAATGCTCGTTATTGTCCTATGGACTCGAAATCTTCCCAGAAACATCTGTCCCAACAGTGAGAAGCTTTGAATGGAGCCATGAGACAAAGATAAATATTAATCATTCATGTAATCATTATACTGCATGAGATGGGCTATAGAGCCATCATGCCTTTAAACATCTCTTTCAGCACTTTAAACTCAGATGGTAAGCTCACAACTACTATTTCTGGAGATAAAAGGGTTGTTAGAACAAAACAACCAATCCATATCTTGTACATCAAGGTGCAACGCTCGAGCATCTCTACGCAAAGCATCCATCTCATTCTCCCTAAAAGGTGTGACATGGTCTTAAAAATTAGAGTGGTCAAATTGCATTTTTCTCTTCAGCTTTTCGTTTTGTCTTAGCAGCTCCTGTTGAAACACTTGTTGTTGTTCAAACCTAACATTTTGTTGAGTCATCTGTTTCTTCATCAACCTCAGTTGCTCCTATAAAACAAAATTTGTTGTGGAGATACTCCCTGATAAGAGGGAAATGACGGTCCCTAACTAGAATGAGCATTGAGATAAAAAGAATTGGAGGCTCCTACTTGGTCTGAGTTGCTCAAATTTTCTAGTCGGTCGACAAACCAACCAACAAAAAAGTCCATTTCACTAGGTTGATTTTCAATGCTAGAACCTCCTGCCTGGTCTGATGGGAAATTGTTAGGTAAATTCTCATTAGGGTGAGTCATCTTGGTTTTCTGATTATCTAAAGATCAGAAGTCTGTCCATGCTCACCGCACCAAATTGTGTGTATATCCCTTTCAAAAGGGTTAAATTCTCTATGTATATGATACTGTTATTGTTCATGGCTCTGACGTCGTAGATAAGTCTCCTTGTATGCCAACACATCCTACTCTAGGATTAAAACATGTTTTCTATGTGTGAGTTTGCCTGCATAGTAGTGTGAACCCACATCATGCGAGCTCATTGAAGGACGTGAACACCTCACGTACAAACTCAGGGTGTGAACAATGTAATCTATGAGCTGAAACCCAATCGGGTAATTAGATAGCGGGTCGGTAATGATGAATATCATAACAAAAGGCATTAAAAATTAATTTTTAAATATATTTTAGATTTAAAATTAAATATTTTTATTGATTAATTAATTAAACCAAATCGAGTGGGAACTCGTACCCAAAAATTATTGTAATTGATAAAGAAAAATTGATAGAAATAGGAATTATTAATTTTTACAGTACATGATCAATGGCGTTGAATTTCGGATTGAAATTGGACTGGGGGAGGAGGTTCGTATTGGTTTGGAGTTGTAAAATAAAAATATGCGTGGTGGACCCGTATTCCATGGTGTTGTACGAATGATGGTGATGCGACTGGGATTACTCACAATGAGCTGTATATCTCGATGCTCACGTGGGCTAATACACCTTCTGGAGCAGAAAATTGAAAAATCAAATTCACTACAAATTTTCTCAACAAAACATTTTCCACGCGCTTTTTCTTTCGTTTTTCTACTACGCACCAATCCCGAAGGAATTTGTACTGTGTTCACCGTGTTGGTTCGGAGGGTCGCCTTTGTCTTTTTCTTATGAGATTTTGTACCGCATTTTCATTTCCAACCTGATTAACGTCAAAATATGCTGTTAGTGACTATGAGAAAATTAAAGATTTAGTTCAAAATTATAATTATTTTATTTAAAAAATTCACTTGAATTATTTAAATCATAACTATTTTTTTATTTAAATTATATTGATTAAGTTTATCTCATGTAATATGTTATATGATTGATAAAAAATAAATATGTTAAATTAATAAATTTTAATATAAACTATTATAATTTTTAGATTAAAATTTTTAAATTGAAAACGTTGTATAGTTAAATTTTTAACTTTCAAGGTATAAGAATTAAATCTTAAATTTTATAAAAATATAAGGACTAATAGCATATTTTAAAATTTTTGTAAGTTATTTTTATTTTAATGAATTACAAGAAAATGACAAAGTCCTAATAATAATGTGACTAACACGTCTCAAACCCAGATCATACCTAGAGCGGTAAACACCCTAATTATTAGGCCAATTTATGAAAATTAATCCTTCTTAAAAACACAAATACCCTATGTTAACCTGTACTCCTAAAAACTAACAAGAGTTCACATATACAAAAGCTTAAAAGATAAAATTAATCGGAACATAGTGAAATTTTAAAATTTTTAATAAAACCTCAAAAATAAAAAAATGGTTTTTTTTTCAAAATTATTATTTTTCATATAAATTTTAAAATAATAAAAATATTTAATATTTAATAATTAATATTAGTTCAAATGATTTTCTTTTTGGGTGAGAGGGCAAAGCCCTAATAACAATACGACTAACGTGAGTCGAATTTAAATAAAGAATCTAACCATCAAATTAACATATAATTTCAAAATGATTATTTTTAATTATATCTTACGAGTAAAGTTTTTAATTCTCAATTTAATTGACCCAGCTGATTATTTAATATACATTGTTTTAACATAATAAAATTGACGAATTACCATACAAACCGTTGCATTTATAAATCATTTATTTGATTCCTTCCTCTAATCCTTATTTATTGTGATGTTTATTTAATTCAATAATTGAAGACACTTGCGTGATTTAATCAACTTGTTCCAAAATTAGAACTGTCATAGAAACTTCTCTTCTTTTTTTTTTTTTCAAGTCGGAACCAACACATGTGATTAACGATGATGCAGTTACACTTAATTTTTCAATTATAACTCATTCCATCGTGCTTTTTCCAGATAATTTAAAATAGTAATGTTTTATTTTGATTAAAATATGTCATAAATTTTTGTATTTTTCAAAATTTTAAAATTTAGTATATATTATTTTATTTCTAAGAATTTAATCTTTTATTTTTTTATATTTCAAAGTTCAAGTCTAATTGTTAATACTTTTAATTTTTTTTGTTAAATTTGTTGGTGTGACACTATGAAATAAAAAAAATCCTCACTTAGTAGCCATGTAATTAAAAAAATTGATTGTAATTAACCTGAATTTAACAAAAACATTTAACATGGTTAACAGATGGACTTGAATTTTGAAATTGGAATAAACAGACTAAATTCCTAAAAATAAAAGTATAATGACTAAATTCTAAAATTTTGAAGAGTACATGGAATCACGACATATTTTATCCTTTTCTTATGGCAACGAAGTCCTAGTACAATTGGTAAAGGTTGAGGCTCCAATTTTGAGTGTTCGAGTTTAAGTCTCACCTTACCTAAAATCGAGGGTGAAGGCATAAAGGTGCAAGTAGGGGCCTTGGCCCCTTGAATTGAGAAAATTATGTTTTAGACCTCCCAAAATCTCTAAAATTATATGCTAATATATAGTAAAATTATTGTTTGTCCCCTAAAATTGATAATTATTGGTTTAGTCATTCTAAAAACTACAAATATACAAGTCAATACAATGGTAAAATTATATTTTTAACTCTCATTAAAAACTAAAAAGATATTAGCCCGTGGATGACATGTCAGCATTTAATTATTATTTTTTTAAAAATTTTAAAAATATTTTTTAAAAATATATTTTTTAAATTTTAAAAAATAATTAAATGATGACATGTCATCTATCTGGCAATCCACGTTTATGCCACGTCAGTAAAGTTAAAAAATGTTAACTTTTTCATCAATTTTGGGGTGATTTGACAAAAAAATACAAGTTTAAGGGTTAAAAAAGGTAAAAAAAATTAAATGGAGGGCTAAAATAGCTTTTTTGTAAAGTTAGAGGGCCAAATAAATCATTATGCCATTTTTAAAATTAATTAAGTTTGTTTAATTGAAAATTTTAACAATATATTTGAAATTAATTGTTTTATGTTTGTTAAACATTCACCGCTTGATTTATTTTGTTAATAGTAAATTAATTTTATGATATTATTTTCTTAATTTATTTTAATTTAAATTTATTAGTAGAAATTATTTTAAATACTTTCTAATAATTGTTTATTATTTCAAAAAAATTTTCTAATAAATTTATTCAAAATTTAATTATTATTACAAATATGTCGTTAATTTATAAATTTAAAATTATTTTTCCATAAAATATTAGTTCATTAAAATAAACATCGTCGTTTTCTATTAATTATACAGTGTACAATAGTCATTTTCGAATGTTTTCTACTAAACTTATTCGATGTTTAAATGAATACTTACACAATTATATTTTTTAAATTAATTTGTAATATATATTTTTTATAGTGTCTTCTTAATATTATAAATTTTTATTTATAATTAATGAATACATAAATAAAAAAATTAAGTGAAAACGTATTAAATTACAACCACATTTTAAGATAATCAATTAAACTTCAATATTTATTTTAAAAAAAGTGTGAAAATAAAAAAATTAAAAAAAGCATTTTTTTCAAGAATAATTATCGTAATCTATTCTCTAAATTATATTATAATTATCACAATTTTTGAATATAACTATTGTAATATATTTCTTTTCCAAGTCTTTTTAGTTTATTATAATTATTTTAAATGTCATTTAATATTATAATAAAAAACAAAAATTATTTCTTATCAGTTTAATTTTTTTTTAAACTTGAATATTTTACATTAATATAGAAGATAATAATCCAAAATTTCCCATATGTTAAATTGATTTACACGAAGATCATTTGTCACCGACAAGGTAACAAAAATCCTCACGCGTTCATCTAGCGCGTGTAGAATAGATGCCGCTAATAATAATATTAGTAATATAAGAAAGAATGTAATGCAGTTTAAGTGGAACCGACAACAAGGGACGACCAAAAGATCGCTGCGAGGAGTTAATAATTAGCTGGAACCTTCTTTAAAAAAAGAGTTTACAAAAATAATTAATGATTATTGGTGCAACAATTAGCATTAAGCAGTGTTTGCGCTGGCAATTAGAATTTAGTTATTTGTTCTTTAGACCTCACAATCCTTATATATTGTATTTCATATTTATTTGTGCCTCTATGCTATAATAAATATTTTAAATATGAGTAGATATATATCTATTGATGAGAAAATATGAATTTAGCGGTTGATGATAGTTCGTAGGAAAATTAAGAGTTACGTAAGTGATTAAAGGTTGAAGGTGTTCTCTAAGTATGAGAGCTATAAATGGTTTTTTCAAAGAAAGAGAGGAGCCCTTTTCTTTTTGTCTTAACGAGTCTATCCCCCTACTTGGGTGATAAAGAGAGCCTTATATGGCTCATAAAGTCGTATGGGACAAGTGTGGGATGTGTAAGGGTTATGTGTCCTTAGTCATGTAGTATTTGGTGAGGTGAAATGTTGATGAGATTGTCCCAAAAGTTGGTTAAATGGAATGTTATATGACCTTGTCTAAGGCCTTGAGGAAGTTTTTGCATTGTTGGGTTAAACACTACCAAGTGAATATCCACATTTCTTTAGTAGATTGTTATGTACCACATATGATCTTTTTCGACGAGTCATTCTCGCTTTGTGAACTCATCGTTTCTTCAGGTAACTTTAAGCTTTTTGTAGAGTCAGGAGATAAAATTTTAATTGGAGACAATACTGATCCGTTGAAGAGTTTGTTAGCTCTTGACAGACGACACTTCAAAGATTCTCCTAAAAAAGTTTGCCTCCCTCTGCAATGTTAAACATGTCATTAAACAAATTCATTAATATGGTATATAGTATTTATTCTCTAATTCTTAAAAATATGAAATTAAGCTATTAAATCAAGGTTATAAATATTGTTGCATGTAAGTTGTGATTGTCACCTCATAATCAAAACCAAAGAAGCTAATTGCTTTTCGGTGTATTTCGCTTCTCTCGCAATTTACTTTCTTCGCTCCGCTCACATTCATTTGAGCTGCTTTGCTCCTTCTTGTATGCTAGCACTAGCACTTAAGGGAGGTGGTCCGATTATCTTTTTCATCGTGTTTGTGGATAGAACATCAAATACACAATTTATTTCTCTTTGTACTATGCCATTTATGAGAATTCATAGCTTGCGAAGAAACCAAAAATTCTACTTTTGGCAATATGATAAAGTGTTGACGGAGCAGAGTGAAAGGCATTACATTGAGTGTGAGGGATATCGAATCACTTGAAATATTTTTTGAGTTAATAGAGTTGATCAACCTTATTTTATCAATAAAATTCAATGTGAATATTTTGAAAATATAGCTTAATGAAATGGAACTTGAGTCTAGTTGAATAAAATAATTTTGTTCAAGTTTTTTTTAATGAAAGGAGCTTACTTTTACCCATAATCCCTCCACACATCTAAATTGAAGGAAAAACACAGTTCAACGTGTTTGAACACATATTATTTTAATTGTGCAATAGCAATAATGCCTATTGAACTAATACGCAATCAACATAAAATTATTCAAGTTAAATTAAAAAAAATTAAGCAAGCCTAATTAAAACTTGTTCATCATTTATTTGAAAACTTTTTTAAAAGCAAAATGAGAGAAAATAATTTTAGATTTTTAAAACTTTTTCAATATTTTATCATTCTATTTTTTTAGAAACTTTAATGAGTATTTGGAATTTAAAGATTATTTTGTAATTTTTTCAAAACCTTTAGAGAATTTATTATTTTTTATTTTTTATTTTAAATAAAAATATTATTTTAAATTCATTATTTTTGAATTTTATTATTTTTAAGATTTTAAATTTTTAATACTATATTATTTTACAACTTTGATTGGTTGAGTTTAAAAATTAAAAATTAAAAATTAAAAAACAAATAGAATTCACTTATTTTCAAAATTGATGGGAACTTAAATGGGTATTATAGATTTAAAAAAAATGCTTAAACCAAAAAACGACATAATTTTGTTATTAGAATTTTCAGATATTAGAATTGTAAAAATCAAACTTTCACTTCAATTCAAATGACTCAATTAAGTTAATTTTAAAATTAAAATAACTCGATTAAATAAAACCAATTAATTTGAAATTTGAAAATTTTATATTTAATTTTTAAAAAAAATTAGAATTTTTTATTGATAAACTATTCTAATGTTTATAGTCAAGATCAATTTAATAAAAGTATATAAATATTGAAAGGTAAATTTATAATTTTTTATAAAATCAAGATTAAATTAATAAAAATGAGTAAATATTGAGTGCGTAATTTGTTATTGTACCAACATTATATCTGATTACCAAGAGATGGAGTGTAATTGATCTAATAAAAGTGACTAAAATAACTAAATAATTGGGCGACCAAAACAAAAACGCCTTAAAACTTGGAAGGCTATCTAGATAGTTTACTCAATAAATTATATTTAATGCATGGAGATAAAATTGTTTATACATAGCGAGTGGAGTGAAAAATAGGAAAGAAAATGAATTTTAAATGTGTTCAATAAGTGACAGGAGAAAATAGCAAAAATTTCCATTTTTTAATCGTTCTGATCTCTAATAATAAAAGAGAGAAAATGAGAAAGCGTAAATCAAATCGTAAAAAGAAGAAGAAGTAGTTTTTAATATTTTTATTTTCATTTCTCTAATTTTTCAGCTTTAATTTTTTCATGTTTCTTACCAAATGTGCCAAAGAAAAGATTTTTTTTCTTTTTTACCTTTTAATTTTCAATCTTTCCGATTTTCTTTCGGATAGTACTCAATTATGAAAGTATTTTTATTTTGATCATATAACTATAAAAATATTTGATTTTTATAGTTGCCATTAAATAATTAACGGAACGCTTACATAACTTTTTCTATTGGACATAATAATAAATTTAATCTTTTAATATTTACGCATTTTATTAATTTATTTTAGATTCTAATTTTTTTCAAAAAAAATATAAAATTAAAATTAAAATTTATAAATAAAAATAACAAAAAAAAATAAAGTTATTAAAAAAACATAAATATTAAAAGGTATTTATAAAAAAAAATGGTGCTGATCAGTGAAGCATAATTTGTTGAAACCCAAAATTCATATTTCCGATTATATTACAGTGTTTGGACCACCTCGGATCTTGATTGAATTATTTTATTCGATCCGATTTCAAATGATCCTAGAAAGAAAAAAGGGCATAATATCAATTTAGTTTTATTATTTTTTGAGTTAAATTTCACATTCAACTTTTAAAAACGAGTCGAATTTGACCATCAACTTTTTAACAAGAGTCAAATTATTGTTTTTTTAATGAAAATACTAACTAAAATGTTAAAGTTTTAAACATGAGAATCCGTATGTCAATTCACATATATTTCATGTTAATTTTTTTGAATCTTTAAGAACTTTTCATTCTTTTACATTATTTGTTGATGTGTGACATATAAGATAGATGGGGTCTTGTCAACATGAAATACACATGAATTATCACATGGGTAGCCATACCAACATGGTTAAAAAATTAACATTTTAGTTTAAAAGAGAATAATTATCAAATTGATAAAAAAAAAACCTTTGAGTGCTAAATTTGAAATTATGCCAAAGATAAAATATCAAATATAGTTGATCCACTTTTCAAAACCGTTTAACCGATGCTCAGATTTGCGTTGGGCTCTTTTTCTGAACTGGGTTTAGGCCCAATAAATGTGCAGTAAACACTTAAAAGCCTTTTCTTATCTTTGGTTGTAATAATACTTCACTTTGTTTTCAAATATATTTTAAAGGGTAATTATTTGATACACTGTCAATAGAGTTTTTCTCACGGTTTGAGAGTGTGAAAAGTGGTGAATTTATTCATATAATTAATTGTTTTACTACATCTTATAATACACTTGTCAAACCTTTAACCAGTTTGTAAAGTCTAGAAAACTTCACTAACAGTATATAAAATAATTTTATTATGAGATTGAATTTAAATTTTGAATTAATCTTAACATATTTTGGGCAATAAAAATATTATTTTTTTAAATTATTGATTGAATTTGTGAGATTATTAATAACAGTGTTAAAAAATAACTTATTTCACGAAATTCAAGTTGAATGATTATTATTAACCAAAAAAAATTCAAGTTGAAGAATCAAATATTTTTTTATCCAAAAATAAAGGGCAACAATGAAACAATCTAAATTTTTATACAGACCTCCAAGAAAAAAAGAAAGAAATATGTCAATGACCAAGTTGATAATTATATATATATATTTAAAGTTTAGTGATCAAAACATAATTTAAGAGTAATTAAACTTGTAGTTTATCCTATATCATATTATTAATAAATTTGAATATAATTTAAATTAATTTATTTTTTGCTTTATAAAATCATATTTAAAATAAATATTTTAACTGTAATGCTAAATAATTAAAATTTTAAATCATGTTTTTATGACACTTTTCAAAAATATTTTTTACCCTAGTTAAAAAAGGGTAAACTATACCATTAGTCAATAAACTATAGGTAAGGTTTTTTTTTGTCACTTAATTTAAAAAAGTTACAATTTGGTCAGTGGATTATTTGAAAGGTTTTATTTAACTCATTGAACTATTCAAAAGTGTTTATTTATGTCATTGGGCTATCAAGTTTTTTTCTTTTCTTTTTTAAAGTTCGGCAAATGAGTTCCAAGCAATGATTCGACGATTGGTACAGTGGATCAGTACCCATCGATGAGTAGAAAAACATACCTTAGATTTAAGTTGATTTGAAGGTCGGTGTCGAAGATCGGAGAGAAAAGCTATTTGAATTTTGGTTCGTAGATTTGAGACGTCTAAAGTTATTTCATAAAAAAAATTTGTAGAAGAAAAGGGATTAAGTGGAACGAAAAATAATTTGGTGGTAGAGTTGTGGAAACACATGTTTCTTCAATATTTTGGACCTTAGCTCCATGGAACAATATGCCACTACTGAAACATGAAAGAATTGAAATCTTAGATCAAAATTCTATGTATGGATGGTATTAACTACCTAAACAAGAATTCTTGAACAATGAACAATCAAAGCTATCACTCTCTACATAAAAAAAATTTCAAAGAGAACTTTCGATTAACGTAGGCAATGCGGATTGAAAAAGCCATATAACATTGATTTTAATAGTCAGGTGACTTAAATGAAAACTTTCGAATAGCTTAGAGATCAAATTGTAACTTTTTTTTAGTTAAGGGACCAAAACAAAATCTTACCCATAATTTAGTGACTAGTGATATAATTTACCCTAAAAATATGATTATGCCCAATAAGTTGTGTTTTTAGGGGATGATTTCATGAGTTAAAAATTCACATTCCGACAATGCAACTGGCCAACCGTGGTCGATGTTGTCTATTGGTTGTGGAAGTCAACAAAATTAAAAAGGCTGAATATATCATTTGGTACTTAAATTTAATATTTTTTAATCTGGTACGTGTGTTATATTTTGGTTCAATATGGTACTTATATTTGACAAAAGCTATATATTTGGGTATTTAAAGATAGCGATGTTAACTTTTTAGTGTTTAATCTAAGTTTTAGGATTGATTTGATAAAAGTAAATTGCCAATATTATTATGTTTGAATTTTCCATGATTTTGTTAATAGAATAAATTTAGTGTTAATAGTGAATTTGTTTAATTTGCACTTAATTTGTCAAATATAGTCCGATAGATACGATTTAATTTGAGTTTTTAGGGTTGATTTAATGTAAGTTAATTTATAATATTATTAGATAATTATGAATTTTCATCAAATTAACTATAAAACCTGAATTAAACACTAAAAAGTTAACATCTTAGTTTTCAAGTACCAAAATGTATATTTTGTGTCAAATACAAGTATCATATTAGACAAAAAAACATATAGGTACCACATTAGAAAAAAAAGGTTAACCTCAAGTACTAAATTATGTATTAAGCCAAGTAAAAACAAGCCCCCACTCGATTAGCGGTTGTTTACCTACGGCTAGTGTAAAAACAACGATGATGGTGAGATTAAATACTGTAGCAATATTGTAGTGTGAGACAAAAAAAAAATTAAACGCACTGTACTGAAAGTAAACGCTCATCTAAAAAGGACATCCAAGGGATTGGATTAAAAAATGTAAGTTTCAAATTGAGAGTAGACCTTCATCAATTTTTTGAGTTTTTATTAAAATTTATTTCATTATAGGTGTTTTATTATTAATTTTTATTTATTGTTTAGATTATTAAAATAAATAATTTATATAATAAATTTATAAAAAATAATATAAAAAATTAAATGAGAATTTGGCTGAAATAGTAAATATAAGATATTACAGAGTATGATGTTTTATACTTAAATATATTCATACATATGTATTTTTTTAGATTTTGTATAAAAATATAAAATAAAAACATGTCAAAATAATATTTGTTATTTTATAAAAATAATAAAATTTTGAATAATTTTATAATTGAGTTGAAAAATAATAATTTTATAAAATTTTTATAACTTTTTTTTATAAATTTTGTTTATAATTTTTATGATTTTTAATAATTTTTAAAATTTAAAAGGGATTAGTTGAATTTTTTTTTAATTTGTTTCTGCATTTTTGACCCTTTAACCTTATTAGTTTAAAAATTTTCTAATTTACTTTCAACAAAAGATTTAGGGTCAAATTGAATAAATGTTTAAAGGTTAAAAGCTAAATTTGTTATTATAACTTATATATAATCAATAAATTTTAACGGAGGGCCTATTTTGCTCCATCATTTAAGTACAAGTTTGTCTATTTTTTCATTATAAGGATTAAAATGCAATCAAAGATATAATATAGAAGATTTTATGGTACTTTTTTGGATGGTGACATCTATTCTCCTGTAACAATATGGATATCATTATGAAGAGAAAAATCGATGCCCCAAAATTTAAAATTCTCAAAATTCGACTCTATAACTAGATTGTGTATGTCTGAATGTATGTCAATGGAACTGTTACATTGCATGCTTACAAATAATGGCAAAAGCTGGTTTAGGAGCATTTGATTTCAAGTAGGAAAACTGGTCTATCGGAGGAACTACGATTTAGCTCAAATTGGAGATAATTTTAGCTATTCTAAACTGCGATGATTTTTGGATGAAATGCAACTTATGCCTCTGGATATTCAAATATTATAACATACTAATCAGGCGGCGGTCTCCGTATTCAAGTACTTGAAGATGATAACAATGAGAAAGGAGAGGACAAAAACACAGCCCAGATGGCGCACTTGAGCTCTAACGACAAGGGAATCGAAACTGTGTGGGTGAATGCAGCTGCTGTGAGGATGAGAGCAATTTTCTGCAATGCTTTTGAAGTTGTGGTGCAATATGGGTTGATAATGAAACCCCCCAATATCAAAATGAAGGTAAGTAGGACAAGGAACGAAAGCAATACCATGGGAAATGGGAGCTCATGGCTGGACTGAAGGGGTGTCGCATATTGGAGGGACACCCCCAGTGCATATGAAAAGCAAAATTCTATCACCGCATTTTGCCACTGCAAATGATTCTGGACGGCACGTAAAGTCTCTAGCTGAGACGACAATTGGGATTGTGGGGATGGGGATGGCACCCTCACTGGCTGACCTCCGACGTCGATACCCGCTGTGGCTGCGATGATGACTCTTCTTGCTGGTATAATTTTGTTAAATTCACTTTCCAATGTTCACATTGCATCAGAAATCAACAGTAACGAAATTAATTAAAACTGGTCAAAACCAATTTTTCATGATCTATGGTTGCTTTTGACACACTCGCTTTTATAAATGTAACACAAAGATCCGACTCCTATTTTTGTCTCATTTTGTGATCAGTTATTATTATTTGGAATTTAGATATTGTGATGAGTTCAATAAATTAAAAAAGGAGTACCCCCATAAATTTCTTTTTACTCAATGTATGCGGTCAATATTTAGATTTTTTAATTAAGTTAATATTTGATATATCTGTAGTGTAATTTTTTATTCCACATGTAATTTTAAAAAATTAGTAAATATTTGGTTTTTTAATATATTATTATAAGATATTTGTCAAACGCTTAACTTTATTTGTGGAATTTGAAAATTTCACTGACAATGCACCAAATAATTTCATTTAATATTTTAGTCTTATAGTTAGTTGATAAATCACTGAATAAAATTAGTACTTTTTATTAGTACCTAATCAACTCCATCGATTTTTTAAATAATTTAACACTGATAATTAATAGTATAATGTTATGTAGCAGCCATAAATTAGGGGTGTGGTAAGCATTACTGGGAAACATAAAAATAAAAATCTAAAATATCTTTAAAGATATATAAGAATATAAAAATATAACAATATAAAAGTAAAAAAATAATACAAAATATAAAAATTCAATAAAAGAAAAAACTAAAAATATTAGAAAATCCAAAATTTTGAAAAAAATATTCTAAAATACCTGACATAATATAAAAATCTCAAATTTTCTAATAATATCATTTTTTAACAATTTAAAACATATATAAAATTACTATAAAAAATTGGACAAAATGTACATTCAGCTTTATTTGAAAAGTTCATTGAGCATGTGCAATAAAAAAATAATAATTCAAAAATTTATAATTTTTTAATTTCTTCAAAAATATTTTTAAGACAGACTAATTTACTGTTTGTAAGTATAAAAGTTAACAGTGTCAAACATGTACCTAAACAAAGTATCAATTTGATTAACGATTTTGAAATTCAAGTACTAGTTAGGTCTAAAAAAAGTATAGATACCATATAGATAAAAATTATCAAGTTTAAAGGCCAAAATATACATTAACTCTTTGAAGTGTAATTTTGTATTTTAATTTTTTTAATTTAAAAAATTTAATTCAATCGTTGGCACTATTAGTATTTTTAATTAAATTTGCAATCTTGGTTGATTAGACTACCCTTTGTATGACATGATATATTTTATTGCATAAGTAGTGGCGAAGCAAGGGGGGTTGCAAGGGCTTTGGATCCCCTCTAAAAAATGATAAAAATTTAATTAAATTCTTTAAAAATTTAAAGATATAGGTTATTAAAATGATGAAATTATATTTTTACTATCATAAAAATATACAATTTAATTCCGGTCTGCAAAAAAAAAAACATTTAGCTTCACTCCTGTGCATAAGGGCAACTTAATTAACTTATCAATTTGACAAATTTTGATGAAAATATTAATAATGTATTGAACTGTGATTTTTAAATAAGAAAAGTAAGATGATTTAATTTTGAATATCATCAGTTTTAATAATAAATTTATGTTGAATTAAATTATATATTTTAAGTTTAGTTTCACCTAATTTGTTGTTAGTAAAAATCAAGTACATAATATATGTTAGTTTGATAATAATAATTCATGATCGTTGAAGATGACTTATTTCACAATTTTATTTTTATTAATAAAATATTTTATATTGTTTTGTATTGTTTTGAATAAAAATAAAAATAAAAATTTAAATGTTTCATTTTAACTAAAATTGAAAAAAGGATGATTTATTTTGTATATGTAACACCCCTTACCCATATTCGACACCGGAATAGGGTACAAGGCATTACCAGAACACATACACTTGTAAACGTATTGAACCGAGTTATAAAATTCCATTAATTATTAAAAATTTCAAATTATTAACATGTTTTTATAATTCTTCACAATATAAATAATGCAACATTTCCTACCAACCACAATCGAGCTTCCGATAATCATCTCACTGCATCTAATAATTGTACATATTACCAATAATAATTCAATTTCAATAATAAAACACATATCTATATAATATTCATCATCAAATAACATTCACTTTAATTAAAATTATACAGAATATAGTTCATACGAACTTACCAGGCTAAATTACAGAAATACCAAAATTTAGGAACATTTTAGAAATTTTCTATTTTTCTCGAATTTCCACCCAATCTTGATCTAAATTAAAATTTTATTCAATTTAATACTTTAAATAATAAAACAATTCATTTTATACAATTTGGTCACTTTTTGACATTTTTACAAATTTACCCTTAAATTTTCACTTTTGTTCAATTTAGTCCCTGAAACATATAAATTGGTCATTTTTAATAAAAACTCATACTAGTTGAATAATCATATATTTTCCTCCTCCTCCTCTCCATTCCACATCCTTAATATATATAGCATGCTTATATGTAACATTATCTATAATTTCACATTTATTTATATTCATTCAAAGCTGTCCACTTGAGTCATAGTCACTAAATTATTTATATCTTGAGCTACAGAACTAAAAATTGAGATCCGTTAATTTTCTCTAAAACTAGACTCACATATATTCTTACCATAAAATTTTAAGAATTTTTAGTTTATCCAATAAGTACAGTTTATTCTTTAAAGTCATCCCTGTTCTGCTGTCTGACAGTTTCGACCCTTCTTCACTAAAATTTTATTATTCCCTCGTACAGAATTCAAATGATGTTACTGTTTGTTTCTATTGAAAATATACTCATCAAGGATTTCAAAATATAAATTTAAGCCTCTGATTATTTTTCTCCAATTTTTGATGATTTTCCAAAGTCAGTATAGGGGAACCCAAATTCATTCTGACCTAGTCTCACAAAATTCATTATATCTCATTATTTACAATTCCATTACTTACACCATTTCTTCTATGAGAAACTAGACTCAATAATATTTAATTCCATATTTTTCTCATCCTCTAATTCGATTTCCACGATTTATGGTGATTTTTTAAATTTAACCTACTGCTGCTGTCCAAAACTGTTTTAGTGCAAAATGGTGATTACTAAATTTATAACACTTTCCTTTCCTTTCTCTTCAGTATTTTCCATCACTTTCTCTTATTTCCCTTTACTAACATCACAAGAATATAGAACCTTATATAATGAAACTTTACCTTAACATTAATTTCCTACTTTTTCAATAATATCAAACTCAAAAGTATATAAAAATCTTGATGTTCTTACCTTATGCCATTGATTTCAATCTTTAACTTGATTTTCTCCCTCCTCCAGCTTCTATTTCTTGAATCTAACTTGATATTATAGCTCTCCATAGTCTCCTTGTTATCTTTCTCTCTTGATGGATATGGAAATTCTTTTGATTTCTAAGTGAAAATGGTGGATTTTTGGTGAAAGGACCAAATTGTAAAGAAAGCAAAAGCTTTCTTTCTTCCCCTCTTCTTCTCACGTTAATGCATGCAAAAATGGTGGGAATGGATGGATACTTTTCATCCTTCTTTCCACATATATATATACTAAATAAATTAATAATAAAATAATATAATTAAAAAATCAAATTAAAATATTAATAAACTAATATTTATTTATTTATTAATCTAAAATATCTCCAACATCATCATTATCTTCTAGATTTCTCTCTCTTCTAATTGACCATTTTGCCCTTTATGATCTTTTAAAATTCCATCCTTGAGTCATCACTTAATTTGGTAAAATTGTGATTTAGTCCCTCAAACTTCTTCACCTTTTTCAATTTGGTCCTAATCCATCCATTTTTCTTAGTTTCTAGATTATTCCACCCTTAAAATATTTACACTATTGGTCCTTCAAATTTTCATATTTACACTTTAACCCCTCAAATTTTGAGTATTTACTCTTGGGAACAAAACTTTTCTCACTTTTGCAATTTAATCCTTTCTTGGATTAATATGTCATAAATATACTTTCCAATGTTGACATAACTCAATTACCCTTTTTATCACTATATTTTCTTATTTTACCATATCAGTATTTTCATACAACCTTCTTATCATAATGCAACCCATGTCATAATTTTAAAATAAATTTTTCCTTGTCGAATTTGTGGTCCCGAAACCACTGTTCCATCTAGCCCCAAAATCGGGCTGTTACAGTATATGGTTTTTAAAACATAAAATTAATTTAATTTTTTCATCAAGTGATAATTTTTTTTGAAAATTTTGAATTAAATAAAAATCTATTATGATAATCAAACACATTTAAAAATTTATATATTAAAATTTTTTAATAAAATAAATTTTTTTGATAATTTGTCAAACACACCACAACATTTTCGAGTAAAATAATATAACTAGAATTTAATTTTAATTTTTTTTGGAAAACCCAATACAGTCAATTAGATGTAATGGCTGTAGTTGGTTAGACCAAATTTAGTGTAACAGCCCGATTTTTGGGTCTAGTCGGAACAGTGGTTTCGGGATTACAAATCCGACGAGAAAAATTTTATTTTTATGGTTTACAATTTCATGGAATGATTTCGTGAAAATTTCGTTCGAAAATTTCGACGTTTGAACACTCAATTTATTTAAAAAGTCTAAATTGATATGTAATACCCCGAAAATTTTTACAGTAAGATATTATCTTTGATATAGTAAGGAAATAAAGAGGCAAAAAGGAGAATTTTGAGTTATGACAACATTGGGAAGTATATTATGACATATTAATTAAAGAAATGATTAAATTGCAAAAGTGAGAAAAGTTTTGTTATCCAAGAGTAAATACTCAAAATTTGAGGGGTTAAAGTGTAAATATCAAAAAGTTGGAGGACCAATAGTGAAAATATTTTAAGGGTGGAATAATCTAGAAACTAAGGAAAATGGATGAATTGGGACCAAATTGAATAGATGAAGAATTATGAAGGACTAAATCATAATTTTACCAAATTAAGTGATGACTCAAGGATGGAATTTTAAAAGATCTAAAGGGAAAAATGGTCAATTAGAAGAAAGAGAAATCTAGAAAATAATGATGATGTTGGAGATATTTTAGATTAAATAAATATTAGTTTATTAGTATTTTAATTTGATTTTTAAATGACATTTTATCATTATTTTATTTAGTATATATATATATAGGGAAGAAAAGATGAAGAATCATCTTCCTTTCCTATGCATTTCACGTTAGAAGAGAAGAGAAGAAAGAAAGTTTTACTTTCTTTACAATTTGGTCCTTCTACCAAAATTTACCATTTTCACCTAGAAATCAAAAGAATTTCCACAGCTACCAAGAGAGAAAAATGTTAAGGAGACTATGAGGAGCTAGAATATCAAGTTAGATTCAAGAAATAGAAGTTGGAGGAGAGAGAAAATTAAGTTAAAAATGGAAATCAATAGCACAAGGTAAGAACATCAAGATTCCAATATACTTTTGAGTTTGATATTATTGAAAAAGTAGGAAATTAATGTTAATGTAGAGTTTCATCATATAAGGTTCTATATTCTTGTTATGTTAGTAAAGGGAAATAAGAGAAAGTGATGGAAAATATTGAAGAGAAAGGAAAGAAAGATGTTATAAATTTAGTTATCAACATTTTATACTAAAACAGTTTTGGACAGCAGCAGTAGGTTAACTTTGAAAAAATCACCATAAATCGTGAAAATTGAATTAGAGGATGAAAAACAATATGGAATTAAAACTTATTGAGTCTAGTTTCTCATAGAGGAAACGGTGTAAGTAATGGAATTGTAAATAATGAGATATAATGAATTTTGTGAGACAAGGTCAGAATGAATTTGGGTTCCCCTATTTTGACTTGGAAAAATAAATAAAAATTTTATAAAAATAATTATAGGTTATAATTTATATATTTAAAATCCTTAATGAGTATATTTTCAATAGAAACAAACGGGGACATCATCCAAATTCTATACAAAGAGATAATTAATTTTTAGTGAAGAGGGGTCGGAACTGTCTAACAGTGAAACAGGGAAAATTTAGAGAATCAACTGTACTTATTGGCTGAACCAAAAATTCTGAAAATTTTATGGTAAGAAGATATATGAGTCTAGTTTTAGGGAAAATTAACATATCTTAATTTGGAGCTCTGTAGCTCGAGATATAAATAAATTAGTGACTCTAACTTAGACAGACTGCTTGAATTTACATAAAGGAAAATAGTGATAGTATGGATAATGTTGATTAAATGTGTTATACACATTAAGGATGAGGAATGGAGAGGAGGTGGAGGAAAAATTGGAAAATATATGAATGATTTGTGTGTAATTGGTAATACGCTCGATTATAATTGATAGACGATGAAATAGAAATGATGCATATATTTGTGCAGTATTGGTCATGGTTTAAGCTCATGTGGGAAAATAAAGTTCATAGTACGTGTGTATGGTATATTTGGTATATGATTTGGCATGAAGTAATGTCATGAATGGGTATTGAATTAACACATGTTGGTAAGTTTGATACATGAATAAATATTGTGATCATGAAAGGGGTGGTAAGGTTTAAATTATGAAATCTTTAGCGAAATGGTTTATTATGTGATTATTTCCAAAAAGAATTATGTTTCAATGCACTAGCTTGCGACTATGGTTGAACGATATGTTTATGTCTTGTGTGATATGCATAGGAAACGGGTGTGGAAAGGTAATGAAATAGTAAGTTCATATGGCTGAACTTTTATGATTAATTGTTAATGTGGGAATGATATAATGTATCAATTCGTATATTGTTGTTGAATTATGATTATGGTAAAAATGAGAATAAGATGAGATTGTTAGTTCAAATTAAGGGATACGCAGGATTGAGTACATACGTTCGGTAACCAGTGATGAATTGACGGATAAGTCCATGGTGGATTCATGGCAAAGTGTGAAACGTAGGTATGGTATTTCAGTGAAGAAAACCATACTGAGTTGTGAAAAGTAGGTATGGTATTTCGATAAAGAAAATCATACTGAGTTGTGAAAAGTAGGTATGGTATTTCGATAAAGAAACCATATTGAGTTGTGAAAAGTAAGTATGGTGTTTCAGTGAAGAAAACCATACTGAGTTGTGAAAAGTAGGTATGGTGTTTCAGTGAAGAAAACCATACTGAGTTGTGAAAAGTAGGTATGGTATTTCCATGAAGAAAACCATACTGAGTTATAGCAATGTAAAATATTCAAGCAATTCGTGGCACCGGGCAAACGATGTACTCAAATCCGTAAGACGATCCTTAATTTGACAAGTATTTGTAGTACAATCGAAGCTAAATGTTGGAATATAAGTTGACATCTGATATTGAGCTTGACTGAGAAAATTTATTATTTGAGATTGTGGTTGGCAGGAAATGTTACATTGTATATATTGTGAAGAATTATAAAAGCATGTTAATAATTTGAAAGTTTTAATTATTAATGAAATTTTATAACTCGGTTCAATACGTTTACAGTGTATGTGTTCTGGTAATGCCTTGTACCCTATTCTGATGTTGAATACGGGTGAGGGGTGTTACATTTAGGTTTAAACTTATCAAAAGGACAAATTATTTTTCTAAAAGAAGGTTTGTTTAATATGGAAGGAAATTTGGATAAAATTATTTAATAAAAAATCAAGACTTTTGGACTCGGTGGGTGAGATTTTGGTTGCGGCTTTTGTTGATTTTTTTTTTCGTATTATAATTTATGTTCAGAATTCGTGATTATTTCTCTTAATAATGTTGTTTCTAAGATTCAAATTTAGATTCTCCCTTTAAAAATACAATATGTCTTATTATTACAACCAACTACTTGATGATTGTTCATTTTATCGTTATTTCTCTTTTCATGAGATTTTGAAAATTCATATTATTTTCATTTTTTATGGTAAGTTTATAATAGCAATAGTAAACGATGTTATGGATTTGATTTTTATTTTATAAAAAACTAATATTTTAGTTATAGAACTATAAGACCAAATTAACTATTAATTTTTTGAGTCGATGTTATTATTTTATTATTTAATGATAATTTTTTTATATAATATTAAAAATAGAGTAATACGATTCGAATTCATATCAATAATTCATGTGATGGATTAATTCACTCATCACAGTTTAATCCAAACTATCACATTTAATTGATAATGCAATCATTTAACTTTTTTTCTTTTTAACTTAAACAGAAATCTTTTGCTCATATTAAAAGTATAAAAATCACAATGCATTATACTTCTGCCTAGATTATTACTCTGTTTTATCTTTTTAATTTCTATATCTTTTTTTCTAATAATATAGAGCAGTACAAGTATTCTGACCACGAAAAAAATTCCCCATGGAAACCCAAAATTTTGTACTAACTACAAGCAACCTATTAACAGATAATGCAACTTTGAAGAAGATTTTGAAGTTCTTTCGACTCTGTAATCAATGCTCTGTCACACCAACCAGTACCATGAAACAAGCAGATTGTAAGTTTAAAATCAGGCCGTCTTTGTATTGAAGTAAGTTAAGATGATGGCAGTGAGCAAGGGGAGGAGAAACACCGCCCATATGGTGCACTTGAGCTCGAACGGTAAGGGAATCGAAAGAGTGTGGGTGAATGCAGCTGCTGCCAGGAGGAGACCAACTTTCTGCAATGCATTCGAAGTGGTGGTGCAATATGGGTTGATAAAGAAAGCACCCAAGATACAAGTGAAGGTAAGTAGGACAAGGAACGAAAGCAATACCGTGGGAAATGGGAGGTGTTGATTGGACTGAAGGGGTGTCTCTGCATATTGGAGGGATAGACCCAATGCATATGAAAAGCAAAATGATATCACTGCATTTTGCCATTGTTGATGATTCTGGAGGGCTGGTAAAGTCTCTAGCTGAGACGATAATTGGGGTTGTAGAGATGCTGATGGCTGACCTTCGATGTCGATACCGGCAGCGGTTGCTGGCCGTGGCAGCGATGGTGGCTCTTCTTGCCGGTATAATTCAGGACGGTGTGGAATGAAAAATGCTGCAATTGAAGAAAGAGACGTCTTAATCTTTCGTGGGAAAATCATAGTGATTGGTGCAATAAAGAAAGAAGATAAAGGCGCATATATGTATATATATATGTATTTATAATAGGGTGAGCTTGATATAAATAGAGGGAAGTAGTTGTTTGGTTGGCAAATTAAAGATTTAAAAAAAAAAATCGGATGCCAGAGGACAATGAATGATGTAAGTGAATATTGTATGGTTTCTTTTTGGGCTATGTTTTATGTGAAGTGTGGGTGAGATATTTAATACAAATATGTTCAATTTTTTGAATAGTCATATATATATATATATATTAAAATGAATGGTAGTGTTTAAAAATCATTTTGTTTACAGTTTCACTGGCGAATGGAGGTAGGAGTGTTGTATGTTAATAAAGAAAGAAGACAAAAGGGTTGTATATATATTATATAGTACAAGAGAGAAAGTGAAAGGAAAAATAAAGGGAAGTAGTTGTTTGGTTGGCAAATTAAAGATTTAAAAAAAAAAATCGGATGCCAGAGGACAATGAATGATGTAAGTGAATATAGTATGGTTTCTTTTTGGGCTATGTTTTATGTGAAGTGTGGGTGAGATATTTAATACAAATATGTTCAATTTTTGAATAGTCATATATATATATATTAAAATGAATGGTAGTGTTTAAAAATCATTTTGTTTACAGTTTCACTGGCGAATGGAGGTAGGAGTGTTGTATGTTAATAAAGAAAGAAGACAAAAGGGTTGTATATATATTATATAGTACAAGAGAGAAAGTGAAAGGAAAAATAAAGGGAAGTAGTTGTGAAATTGTCTTTGGTTGGCAAATTAAAGATTTAAAAAAAAAAATCGGATGCCAGAGGACAATGGACACCAAAGTCATATTATTGTTTAGAGTTGATCGTGGGGAGCGGAGTGGAGCTCCGACTACCGTATTAGCCTACAAGCTGTCTAATAGGCCAAAGTCATAGGATACCCCACACTATCTCTGCCTTCTAATATTCCATCCACCAACGACTGCTTCTCGTCTTGTGCTGATGTTGTTGCTACCTAAGGATTTACTACTTGTTAGTCTAATATTTTTCTCAATTTTAAAATTTCAATTTATCTTAAATAATAATTATATTCATTAATTTAAATTTTACTATTAATTTTGTACTATATTTAAGTTGTAGATTTAGTTCTTATTTTTTTTATTCTGTTCATTTTCAATCTAAATTTCAAAAATTAAAAAATAAAAATAACTTAAATCTAGAACATACACATAATATAAATTAATAGGTAAGCCAAAAACACTCTCCATCATTAAATATGTTTCAATTTTAAACATCACTTCAATCTCAATAGTTTAGCCTTTTATTGGATCTAAAATAAGTTAAATCTTATTAAAATCCCAATAAATAAGTTAGATTATAATTTATCATGTTTAAACTTGTGATTTCATTTTTTTTTTGAATGGAGTCAACAGAATTTGCTTTCATTTTTAAAGAAACTTTTTCCATAGTTTAGGACCAAGGCATTAAAGCTAAGAAACATCCTAATCAAGTAGTTTGTAGTAAATTAAAGTGAGTGATGGTTGACATCAGAAATTGAGAAAGCATAAGAAATGCATCTTTTAATCGGACTGTGATTAAGTTCGAAACAAAGTTGGACCCATTATTTTGTAGTGACAAAAAGACCAAAAATATCCAAAGACACAAGAAGGGGTCGTATGACATGTTTTTCAACCTTTGTGATTAAAAAGTCAACTGCTACGTTTTTCCTCATTTTTTACATATAATTTATGTTTTTTTTAGTGGTTGATTTTGTCTAATATTTTTGAAAGGAGAAAGATTTCGAAAGGAAAGGGTTGTTTAGAATCTGAATGTTGGATTTAGAGTTAATTGTACTTTTCTTTTATTCTGATCAGTTAAATTGATGGTTAATTTTTTCATATATTATTTTCAATATTTAAAATTTTTATCCTCAACTCTTTTTATAATCGAATCAAGTTAAGTTTAGATAGTTACTTATCCAATACTCGATTGAATACGTATGGTTTTTGAAAAAACAGTAACAATAAAAATTATTTTATAAACTTAAATATATTTTATAATTGAATAAATTATATTTTATAAGTCTTTATTAATATTTTTATTTATTTTTATATATTATTCGATCCGCTTAACAAAACACTTTTATAATATAAATGAATCCAAGTCAACAAACTTACTTCTTGAAATCTCAAAATAAAGAACATTATTACCCAAAATCAAAACCGATTGAATAGAAGAAAGAACAGATGACCAAATAGCAGGGTTTGCATATAATAAAATCACCTTAACTAACATGCAATCCAAACTCAAGAGTCCTAATCAAAGAAATAAAGATTTCAACAATTGCCTGCTCAAAATTTTGCGCTTTGATCCACTACAAAAATTCACGCACTGAGATTGTGTAATTCATGTATAGATTTAAAGTTAAATTATGATTTTGATCCTTATAATTAATTTGGGATCATTTCATCTAAAAATTTATTTGTTTGCTTTTACTTTAAAAAGGATTTACTGAGGTTTTGTTAATATGTCGATTTAAAGTTATGTTAATCTTAAATTTGATATTTAATTTTTATAATTAATTTAGTATAATTTTATCTCTTTATTTTTATAATATTGTTAATTACTTAATCATCTCGATTAAAATGTTAATATGAAGTTTTTCTTAAAAATAGCCTTTCAATTCATTATGCTGACATATGAAGTTTTTTTGTGGGGACAGGTGATTTTAAGAAAAAAATTTAAATTAACATTTTCATCGAAATATTTAGGTTAATATTTATAGAATTAAATTATATCAAAGTGAAAAACTTAGATTTAAGCATTTGCAAAATATAAATGTTATATTTTAGAAAGAATAGAAGAAGAAGAAGAAGAAGAAATACAGGAGAGGAAATTGAAGCAGTAAACAGAGTTGGCGTTGCAGGCAAAGTATGGCAATGTGCGTGCACACACAGAGAGGAATAGGATAGCTAGTTGAGTTGAGTGGGCAAACTTCACCTCTATTATAAATGACATCTTGCAACAATCCAAATAAAAAATTATACTCATTTAAAATATAGGCCGAACTTAGGTTTGAATATTCAAAACCCAAAATCAACTCGCCCTGTTTTTTAAGATTGTAATATTTTATAGGTTTAATTCATGATTTGACCTCTAAAGTATATATATTTTTTTACTTTGGTATCAAAACTATTTTTTGTCCCAATTTGTTTTTCTAGTTAAGTTTTGGACCAAAAACCATAAAAGAACAATACTTTATGTACCAAATTGAGACAAAAAAAAATAAGTATCAAAGTGAGAAAATAAGTATACTTTAGGTCAAATCTTGAAGTAAACCTGTTTTATATTTTGTTATTTTTATATATTATATAATTTATAATTCAAAAATTAAATCTATAATAGCACATAATGGTACTATAATGTAAACATTTAAAAAAATTTCTTAAAAAGGCTATATATAAAATTTTAATAAATAAAAAACATAAAAAATTATTAAATATTAAAATAAAAATAATATAAATATAAATTATTTTGAAATTAAAAAAAAATGGGTGAGCCTAAGATGAGGTTAGGTTAACTATTTACAAATATAAGCAGGTTTAGACAAAATTTTAAGTTTATATTTTGAATCAAGTTAAATTTAGGCAAGCATAAAATGCGTTAATAAGCTCGACCCATAAACACCTCTAACTCATATCATATAAACTATAGGCATGGATTCGAGTCGGACCATGCACACTATGCATGGTTTAACTTATCTAACATCTTAGTGAAGTGCTCTCTCATTATGAACTCATTAACTCTTCAAACGGTCTCACTTGAGGCTTTTGGGAGGGTAAGAAGACAAAACTCTAATCAAGAACAATATCGATTTATTGAAAGATCTATTAGCTTTAAATGATAGGCAATTTACAAATTGAAAATATTTTTATAATGAAAAAAATCATAAAATTACTGATTTGGTCCAAAGCTTTTGATTATGCGACTTGAAAAAAAATGATAATAAGGTATGTAACTGACTTATTTAGATGGTACATACAAATGTTGTAGGTTCATGGATGTAGGAAAGCATAACAGCCATACATCACTCTCCAATGTTCACATTGTATTTACATTCGAAATCAACAGTAAGAAAGCCAATTAAATAATACCAAAACCAACGCACTCCATTATTCTATATTTGCAAAGAAAGCCAATTAAATAATACCAAAACCAACGCACTCCATTATTCTATATTTGCACACGCACATATAGTCATATATGCACAAACATCCGACTAGACTATGTTTTTGCCCATGTTTATGTTTAAACTCGTCCACCCTATACTACGTCGAGCTAAGACGTGATCAGTTCACGTCAAAACGGACTATCTTTGGTTCAACTAACCTTTTTCTAATAAGAATTTTTGATTGTACCGGTAAAGTTGAAGTCGTAAAATTTTGATAGTCTAAATTTGAGTTTTATTATGTACACATATTATGAGTGAATTCTCTTTTAGATGATTTTGAGTTTAAGTTTTATTTATGTGTGAATTTTATCTAAATTTACTATAATCTAGATTTAAATATATTCCGATTTTTAGTATATTATGCTTTGTATTTAGTTTCTTCTAATTCTAATTTATCATACATGTATAATTTGTGATTTATAATGCATTGTACTTGTAAATTCTTTAAAAAAATTAATTTTTTTTATTAATTTATAATTAAAAATAGATAAAAATAAATGCAATAAATAAAGGTAGATGATAAACAACAATAGAGTATACTTATAATTACCTTTTTAATTTAAATTTGTTTGATATCTAAACCTTAGGAAGTATATGTTTTTCAAAGCATAGGGTAAATGTATTGTTATTGAATACTTTAGACAATTTGTAGATTTTTGTTTTGAATTAAGAGTTTTTTTTTTATTTATCTAAAAGGCATGGAGAATATTTATATACGAATTCATACCGTAATTTGGAGCTAAATTAAGCATATAATATTCATGTAAGATCCCCATATTGAATTAGCTAGTTTGCTTGAATGATATATCAAATAGTGAATGAAACTTTAGCATAATTGTTAAAGACAAAAGCTTTAGTTCATAAGAATCCATGTTCAAGATTTATCATGCTCAATTTTATGTTTGAATCTTGAATTTATTGTTAGCTTAATTTTTTTAATATAAAAACTTAAAAAAAATCTTGATAGAAGAGACAGAGCATAAACAAATTTAAAATACTGAATATGGAATTAATGGTATCATAATAGTAAATTTCTCACATAAATGGAAGCACATTAGCATACAAATTTTGCTACATTGACAAGGAATCAAATGGTGCATGTTGTTACACTGAATCTGCAGGAAGCTTATTCCACATAAGAAGAACAAAAGGCATGCAATTCATCAAGCCCCTTTGCCACTGAAGTATATGAATGCGGTGAGAAGGAGTAAGAAGAGTATAAACACGGCAAAGACGACGCATTTAAGCTCCAAGGGGAAGGGGATTGCTATGGTGTGACAAAATGCAGCAGCAGCTACAAGGACCCCAACTTTTTCTAATGTTTCTGAAGTTCGGGTAGAAATTGGTTTGATAAACAAAGCCAGTAAGAAAAGATTGAAAGTAAATAGGACGAGAAAGGAAAGCACAATCAAAGAAACATTGGATTGATTTTGATTGGTTTGGGCGTATTGGAATTGGAGCATGATAATGGGATACGAAAAACAAAATGACAGGACTGCGTTTATCCATTGCAGATGCTGCTGAGCTGCTGCAATTTTCCGATGGGAGGGAGGTGGTGGCAGTGATTGTTGTTGGGGAAGCCGCGGTGTATGTGGCGGTGGTGATTGAAATTCGGAGTGGTTGAGGGTATGAAATGGTGAGTCTGCTTGCAAGGTTTCATTTGCAAAAGGTGGTGGTTGTTGCTGGTGCAATTCAAGGTCGACCATCGGGAGAGCTGGTGATGGTGGTGGTGGTGGTGGCGGCGGCGGCGGCGGCGGATGTGACGAGTGTGGTATTAATAATATAGGACACACTGAAACACAAAATGCCTTCAACTTTTTTATCAAGTCCATGTTTTGAGTGTTGGTGAAGGAGAAATTGAGGATATGGCTGCTATTTATAAGTTATGAAATTGGCTAAAAGGCAAAAGTTGATGTCATAAAAAGAAATGAAAAATTCAGAAATAAAAAAATGGCAGTGTAGTGGCACTATAATGTAAGCAAGCCAAGCGGATATCCAACTTGAAATTATAATTACAGAAGGTTTGGCTTTGGCCTTGATGTAGAAGAAATGAATAAAAAAAATAAAGGAAAATAGAATGGTCAAAAGGGTGGGGACAATAATTGGTTACAAGTAGTGGAGCTCCGTGACTCTCAATCTTATGTTGATATAGTAGAAAAGAAATGGAACATCATGGGCATTGGGTTCAACTTTACTTGACTCTATCTCACAATCACACATTAAATCATACACCCTCAACATTTAAATTCTCAACTCTAATTTCCTTTCTTAAATCTTAAAAAAAAAATCTAGGGTAGAGTTTCGTTTATCATTAGATTTGGTCGTAGGTCGGATTTGAGTCGGGTCAATGCAAAATTTTAGGTTCGTGTTTTAGATTTGGGCCTAACTCGGCCCAAAAATAGGCCTAAAGTTTTATCTAAACTCGACAACTCAAATAAAAAACTGCAAAACTCGAGTTCGGTCTAGTCATATTAATTTTTTATATAAAAACAAATTTTAATAATATAATACATCAAATACACTAAAAACATTAAAATAAATGTTTCTCAATAAAATGAAAATAGAT
This sequence comes from Gossypium hirsutum, assembly GCF_007990345.1. Lineage (NCBI taxonomy): Eukaryota > Viridiplantae > Streptophyta > Magnoliopsida > Malvales > Malvaceae > Gossypium > Gossypium hirsutum. Next base: position 37,190,517 of record NC_053445.1, on the reverse strand, counting down.
TTAAAAAAATTTTCTATTTAAATAACACTAACATAGTTGCAACTTACCAAACAAATGCCTCTAAAATAATAGTAAAATTAATAATAAAACAAGAGTTATACAATATCCAAATAATAACAGCAAAATAATAGTAATATGATAGCAGAATAGCAGCAAACAACAACAAAATAGTAACAAAACAGCAGTGAAAAAATTAAGAAAATTTGGATCAGGTAAAGCCGGGCTCAAGCCAAAAAATTTTACTCATGGCCCGGCTCGTTTAAAAATGGGTCTTATTTTTTGTCTAAACCTATTTTTCGAACCTATATTTTTGCCAAAATCCTCTCACTTTTTAAGCGGGTCTTCGAACCTAGGTGAGTGGGTGACCCGACCTATAATCAGGTCTATTCATCCTTCTAAGTTAATGTTTTTCTTTATTATTCAAATTTTTCCTTTTCTCAAGCAATGTTTTCTATTTTACAATGAGTCTCATGCTCTAATGGAATATATATTTTGGATTAATGTAACTTTTGGCTCTTGAATTTGATATATAGTTCATTTTGATACTTAAAAATTTAACAATTAGATCTATTTTAATTCCTAAATTTAATATATATATATATAAAAGTTTGATGACATGATATTTTAAGTGTGTCACATTGCCACTTAAAAATAATAGAACTAATGACATAGCACAATCTCAAAATATCACGTCATCAAACTTTTTTTTTTGTATTTTTTTCAAGTTCTGATCAAAATTAACCTAATTATCAAATTCGAATACTAAAATGGAATTAAAAAAAACTACAGATATTAAAATGAACTTAATTTCTCAATTCAGAGGTACAATTTGTATTAAACTCGTATATTATACTATGTATAAATTAGAGATTTAATACTTATACTCTAGCTTGATTAATTTTAATTTTTATGTTTTTAAAATTTTAAAATATTAATGCTAATAAAAAGAATATCACTTAAATATATTATGCCTAATTAAGTTATAGATTTAATCATTGTTTTTCATTTTAATTATTTTTACTCCTTAAGTTTCTTGAAATTTGAAACGTATACCATTTCAATAAGGACTAGTAGCAAAATTTGCATCATATTAATAGATTGGCCAAAACCACTACTCATATCAAGCATTTCACTTCAATCCCAATGATTTAGCCTTTGATTTAAGAGTTTTTTATAGGCTTACAAAATAAGTTAAATCTTATTAAAATATCAATAAGTAAAAAATAGATAATATTTTTTTAATAATAAGGGATGGAGATGAGGTTGTTTGTGATTGAACTTAAGCTTTCATGCCTTAAAATATAATGTTTTTGCCACTAAGTTAAGAGGTTATTGACAAAAATAAATCATATTTAATTTATCGGGAAAGATGTAAAGGGGTTATTTGTTTATATATTTATGAATTATTATTACTAGAGATGTCCAATGGTTGGTTTGAGCTGAGGTTGCGGTTTCAAAAAAATTCAATCCCAAACCCATTTTCAAGCCGATTTGGCCTGGCGAAAAAGTTTGTTTTATTATACAAAAAATAATAAAATAAAAAAAATTTATAATAAATTTAAATTGAATTCAAACTGAAACAGCCCAAAGTAAAATATCTTTACCTAAGCCTGACTCAAGTCAAGCCGGACTGGCTAGCCAACTCTTGAACAGGTCTAATAAACAACCCTTAAAACTAATTAAGAAACATATTGATCAAGTTGATAAAAAGCAACCGGTGGTAGAGCTGAGAAATTGAGAAACCATAATAAGTAACAACTCCATCTTTTAATGGGAGCATGGGCAAGTCCGAATCCGAAACTAAGTATAATGACATCCATAATGCAGCAATTACGTATTAAAACTAACTGGTCTGAGTTTTGTGCTGCTGGGCAATATTCAAACTATAGCATTTTTTTATCTGTTGATATAGTTTCAAAATAGCAACCCAACATACAATCAAGTTCCATACCAATTGAGAATGAAAAAAACTTAAGAAAATTTCCAGTGAAACAGTTTATATACATAGATATGATTGCTGCAATCCTGAACAACTGACCAAACTACATTGCAAGTAAAAGAGAGGGCAATCCTAAATATTCATTTCCGAAAGCATTAAACCTCTACACCTCAACTACAAACCATGTCCTAATAAATTTACCCATGTCTAAATATGTTCACTTTCGCTTTTGCTTCTTGCTAGCCTTTATCCCTGACTCGGAAGGTTTCCTGCGACTAATAACATGAACTTGGATGGACTTAGTTTGCACACCTATTTCAGCTTGTTGTCTGTTTTCGAGCAGGAATTCACAAATGCAGGTGTCACGCTCCAGATTGACTTTGTTTCGATTCAACACACTTCTCCACCCCTTTATGCATGTTTGTTGGTCCTTCCATTTCACAACCTTCCCAATGCTTTTCCGGTTGTATGGCTCAACAAATGTAATTTTCTCCTCGTCTTCTAAACTCACTCCAAAATGTAATTTTCACGATGTATTTAAGCTCTAAGGGGAAGGGGATTGCTATGGTGTGACAAAATGCAGTAGCAGCTACAAGGACCCCAACTTTTTCTAATGTTTCTGAAGTTCGGGTAGAAATTGGTTTGATAAACAAAACCAGTAAGAAAAGATTGAAAGTAATTAGGACGAGAAAGGAAAGCACAATCAAAGAAACATTGGATTGATTTTGATCAGTTTGGGTGTATTGGAATTGGAGCATGATAATGGGATACGAAAAACAAAATGACAGGACTGCGTTTATCCATTGCAGATGCTGTTGAGCTGCTGCAAGTTTCCGATGGGAGGGAGTTGGTGGCAGTGGTTGTTGTTGGGGAAGCGGCGGTGTATGTGGTGGTGGTGATTGAATGTCATTAAAGTATGTGAAGGCGGTGAGAAGGAGTAAGAAGAGTATAAACACGGTAAAGACGACGCATTTAAGCTCCAAGGGAAGGGGATTGCTATGGCGTGACAAAATGCAGCAACAACTACAAGGATTCCAACTTTTTCTAATGTTTCTGAAGTGTGGATAGAAGTTGGTTTGATAAACAAAGCCACTAAGAGAAGTTTGAAAATAAGTAGGACGAGAAAAGAAAGCACAACCAAAGAAACATTGGGTTGACCGGTTTGGACGTATTGGAATTGGAGCTCGGTAATCGAATACGAAAAACAAAATAACAGGATTGCGTTTATCCATTGCAGATGCTGCTGAGCTGCTACAAGTTCCTTATGGGAGGGAGTCGGTGGCAGCGGTTGTTGTTGAGGAAGTGGCAATGTATGTGGTGGTGGTGATTGAAAATCAACAAAGTCTATGAAGGCGGTGAGGAGTAAGAAGAATATAAACACAACAAAGACGACGCATTTAAGTTCCAAGGGGAAGGGGGTTGCTATGGCGTGACAAAATGCAGCAGCAGCTAAAATGACTCCAACTTTTTCTAATGTTTTTGAAGTGTGGATAGAAGTTGGTTTGATAAACAAAGCCAGTAAGAGAAGTTTGAAAGTAGGTAGGACGAGAAAAGAAAGCACAACCAAAGAAACATTAGGTTAACCGGTTTGGGCGTATTGGAATTGGAGAGACACGGTAATGAGATATGAAAAACAAAATGACAAGACTGCGCTTACCCATTGCAGATGCTGCTGAGCTGCTGCAAGTTTCCGATGGGAGGGAGTTGGTGGCAGCGATTGTTGTTGGGGAAGCGGCAGTGGTGCAATTCAAGGTCGGGTGGTGATGGTGGTGGCTGTGACAAGTGTGGTACTAATAAATGAAGCAAAAAATGTCTTCAAAAACTTTAGGAAGTCCATGTTTGAGTGGCGGTGAAGGAGCAGTTGAAATTGGATAAAAGACAAAAGTTTATGTTATAAAAAGAAATGACAAATTCAACATTGAAATTCAAAGAAAAAGAAAAAGAAAAAATGGCAGTGTAATCACTATAATGTAGAGGTGATCATGGCTGGGCCGGGACGAGTTCGGATTGGTTCCAGACAAAATTTTAAATCCATTTTCTAGGCCCAGACTCAACCTTGCCCAAAATATGGCTTAAAATTTTGTCTGAATCTAGCCCGAAAAAAATTGTTAAGCCCAAGTCGGCCCATATTAAATTTTACAGCACCAAAATAGTATAAAAAACTTGCAAAATATAATCTAAATTAAAAATAAAAATATTTGATTACAATTAAAAATATATATTTAATATATAATTCAAGCCGGGCTGAACTCGGGTTAAAAAAGTTTTACCCAAGGCCTAATCTATTTTTTAAACGAGCCTTATGTTTTTACTTAAATTCATATTTCGAGCCTATATTTAGTTAAACCCATATTTCGAGTTTATATTTTTTATTCTGGACCTGCTAACTTAACCCATGATGGCCTCTACTATAATTTTGCTTTTCTAGGTCAAAAACCCTCTCTTTGTTAATTAATGGTTGGGATTTAATTGTTTTAGGGTGCGTTTGGTTCGCTGTATTGGATTAGAGGTGTATTGGGATTAGAGGTGTAATAGCTAATCCACTGTTTGGTTGAATGTAATGGAATAGAGGCGTAATAGTAATCTTGTGTTTGGTTGAATGGAATAAATGTGTAATAGCATAATGGAAAAAACTAAAATGACTAGAATACCCTTAGCATAAAATTGTTTTGGTAAATGATTATTGTTATTGTTATTTAAATTTTAATAAAATTATTATTATCAGTAATAAATATTTTAATCATATTTAAACATAATTATAATTAAATATATTTTAATTAAAATATATAATTTAATAAAATTCTTATAATTAGCAGAAAATTGTTTTGGTAAATGATTATTGTTAATGTTATTTAAATTTTAATAAGATTATTATTATCAGTAATAAATATTTTAATCATATTTAAACATAATTATTACTAAATATATTTTAATTAAAATATATAATTTAATAAAATTTTTATAATTAGCAGAAATTTGTTATTGTTATTTAAATTTTAATAAGATTATTAATATCAATAATAAATAATTTAATCATATTTAAACATAATTATTATTAAATACATTATAATTTTGGTATATAATTTAATAAAATTCTTAATAATTCATATTCTTATATGAATTTACTCAAATCATAATATATGATAAATGAAAATTTGAAATAATTAATATTAAATATATTTTAATTAAAATATATGATTTAATACAATTTAAAATAATTATTATTAAATATAATTTCATAAAATGTTCTTATGAATTTATAAAAATAAAAATATAACTTGAGAATTATTTTCTGCATAAACATAATTAACTTATACTAAGAAAAAGTTAGATGAAAATGAAATTGTACATCATAATCCATATGTTATATAGTTTTACAACATCAAAAAGTTTGAACATTGATATTTAATGGTGAGAAAGAAATCTTCTGACCCATTCCAATCGGGCAACAGAAGGTAAACTAAAGAAAACGATCATTTGATTTGGATGATCGGGAATTTTACTCAAAGCATCATACCGCTGATCGTCGGTTAAACCTTCAATTGACCATAAGGCTGAATATAAATTTGAAGCTTTCTCTTCCATCTTCTCTTCTGACTTCTGCTGAACTACCACCTCGTAGGCAATACTCCTACTGATTTTATCGCCAACGGCCTGGATTTTTTCCCCCAACAAGGTGGCAGCCTCCTCAAATGAAGAATACACATCAATGACACCCCAGTTTGAGCTTGAGATTTAAGTGAAACTCGATCAAGTTTGAGCTAGCCAAACTTCAACTCTTGAATATCTAGTAGAACTTGAGCTTCTTATTGTTTGAGCTTGGGTTAGCTCAATGACACCCCAGTGACTAAAAACTAGAATAAACTGTACTACTAAATATATACTTATTTGTAAGATCTTGTTCGTATTAATTCATTTTATTTTAAAAATTGAATAGGATGTGAATGCATAAATGATGAGAAATTAATATCGTATATAATAAAAGTATCATGAAGGTCCTTGTATTTAGAGTTGGATTGCATTTTTCTTTCTCTATTAAAAAATAGAAAAATTAGTCTATATACATTATATCAAAAAGTAAACTAATCTTTTTTGTTATAAATTTCATTCATTTTTACTGTTAAAAATTGATTCTTATACGTCAGTATGAGATATACGTGGCATGCCACGTGTCATTGTCAAGTTATTTCATCAGTCATACTAGTTTTTAATAGTACAAATAAATAATTTTTTTTAATAAAAATGATGAATTTATCTAATTTTTAAGTAGAAAAAACAAAATACAATCCAACTTTAACTACAAACAACTCCATGCTACTTTACCCACCATGTATGCATGTAAGGAAAATAATATGTCAACGAACTCTATCTAAGACATTATAATTGCTAAGCCTTTGAATTGATATGTTCAAAAGGGAGTTCAGCAGTGAGCAATATTATTTTCATCAAAGATCCAATAATTGAGCCATATGCCCCATATGACTTGGTACTAAAATAAGCATCAACATTTCTATCTTACTGTTAAAGAATCATAATGTAGTTTGAACCTCTGAATAATAATGATAGTTATTGTCTGAGTATATTGGTGGTCGTAAAAATTATCACTCCATTTTTCCCTTAAAAATGCAATTATTTTATTAATTGCATGATGGGGTGTTGGGCTGCTTAGTCAAGGAATGTCTGAGTCACTCGTTAGAAGACTAATGAATAAAATAGTAATTAAACACAGAAAATTGAACACAAATTGCGTGGTCAACAATTCAGAAGTAAGTCTTCTTCCAAATTTTCATCGCTCTGTTTATCTTTCCAAATATTTGTTTAAACAAATCCAAGCACAATAACACGAAAAGCAGCAGAAAAGATACACAATTCTTGGCTTCTTTGCCATTCTAGTTTCCACCTCAACTAGCAGCAGAAAAAGATACAAAAGGCAACAACAATTTGAACAAGATTTCGACAAAAGAAAGAACACAGAGTGTGAGGAGTGAAAGAGTGAAGAAGAACTGTGAGGTTATATTGAGTTACTGATAAGGAATTTATAAAGGACCTTATACTGTATAATGTATTATAGTCAGTGACTTTTTCTTTTAAATTTTCTCACATTATTTAATATGTCTAATAAAGACAGGGCTTGCTTTTTATTGAACTCTACATGCTACAAATATAGATTATACCTTAAATGACCACTCACTCTTCAAATCCTCTACTAGTCTTCCTCAATCACACTACTGTTTATATCTAACCATTTTTCACCCCTTGACTTTGCCATAATTTCAAGAATATTAGCAGTAGCATTAATTACTCTACATTAGAAAATGAATAATATATAGTACAGCGAGAGAGAGAGAGGAGATATTATGGGAGTTGTGGGAAAGGACAATAAAAGGTTGACAGTGATGGTTGCTACTTAAGGTGGTGAGTCAGAGGACCACACTAGAATTGAAGAGCTTGAGGCTGCAGTGGTTGCTTTAAAAGCACATATGGTCATGACTGACTAGATGAGGGAAATTGAGATAGCCTAAAAATAGCTATCTAATGCTGTGAATAGCTTGGGTGATGAGAAAAGGAATGGCATTGGCATCATTAAACATAGGACTGAGGAAGTGATAAGCAACCTATGTGATGAGGCAAAGGATGTTACAAGCGTCACTAAATAGGGACTTGAGGAGCTTGAGGCTCAAGTGAATGTGCTTCAAATGGCTGTGAGACGAACGAGTTATTGCACAATAGACAAAGGTAAGCGCGCCAAGGTGCCAGAACTGTGAAACTATAAAGGAGCAAGGGATGACAAAGAACTCAAAATTTTCTTGTTCAGTATGGAGCGATATTTCAAGGTTGTGTACACTAACTAAGACGACGACAATGTGGTCATGGCCGTAATGTATATTGCGGGTGCTGCAAAGTTGTGGTGGTGTTCAAAATTTGTAAATGATGTGAAAATGAAGAGTGAAGGAGCTGTTAGAGCTAGAAGCAAAAAGGCATTGCTAAAGTATTCACATGGTTTAGGAGCTAAAGTATTCACATGGTTTATCGGTGAATCAGTTTCTAATTATAAAATCAGTTCCCCCTTTTCCTTTCCCAGCAGCCACTGCATCTATGCAAGCTGTAATTTAGAATCTTTAAATCAGAAACATCTCACTGAAGCTGGATAATCTTCCTAGCTTCCATTATTTCTCCCCAAATCAAGCGGATTTACATTCAAGTCTCTAATTCTTCTTGGTAAGCTTAAATTTAAAGGATAGTTAAAGTTTCTCTTTTTCTATTTATCCAAATCTCATGAAAATAAAGTAAAATAAAAATAATCATACTGCTAAATCCAATAGATATTCCAGTCGGATTCTATTGATTCTAATTAAAATTTATTAAAATTTCAATTTCAGTAACCTCCTAATTCCATTTTGTAAAGAAATGATAAATTTCCAATTAAGAAAAAAGGAGCTGGAAATTATTAATAAGAGACAGAATTAGACTTACAGAAGGTTTCCATCGAAGAAGCATTTCCTGAAGGAAAGGAAAGGGAAAAAAATCAGTAAATAAGGTGGGTTATCCATTTTTTGAATCGAAGAAACAATAGAAATTATAAGAAATCGAAATAACAAAAGAAAGGAAGAGAGTGGAACTACGAACGTGAAGCCATCATCCTTGAGCTCCCTTAAGAAACTGCGGAGACCCCTCTCACGGATCGCCTGCAACGCACTCTTTACCACCGTTGTAAATTGTGTTGTAAAGAAAAAGAAAAGAAAAGGTTGTGAAGCAGCTAAACTGAAACAGAAGGAAGAAACAGAAGGAACAGCTAAACTGAAACAGAAAGAAGAAATAGAAGGAACGGCTAAGTTGTGAAGTAGCTAAACTGAAACAGAAGGAAGAAACAAAAGAAAAGGGGAAGCCAATCGGGGGTAAAACAGGGAGGG
>NC_053445.1:32472736-32508051 GCF_007990345.1 Gossypium hirsutum | reverse complement strand
TATACCACACATTAGATCCCTTGTGCGGTTAAACATGACAGCAGTAGAAGAATCAAAAAACAAATATATACTATTATTTATTGATTGAATGTCGAAATGACTTTTATAAAGTAAGTAATTTGTATTATATATATTTTTTTGTTTTTTTATAATTGATCGTACCAAACATTGGCAGTGAGTATGGAGACAGATATCTGAAATAATATATCAAAAGCAGTATGCTATGCAAAAAAATGCCTTCTCTCTTTTCTTCTTGCTCTTAGTACTTTAATTCAGCTTCATTCTTTTTTCTAGGTATCAGGTTGGTGTCATTTCATAACATCTTTCCATCTTGATTGTCTTATATATCTCTTCATGCACGTGTCTGAACTGTTGGCTGCAAAACATTGGATACTCTTGTGACCACTCTTTGGATCTGGTATGTTGAGTGATATTCTCTCAAAGCTTCTTTTAACTGTCTGGTAAGTGTCTGTGGATTTCTTTGACATCCTGGTCTAGCAAGTTTCCTGAGGCCCTTTTCTGAGGATAATTTGTTAATCTGGCATAAGTATTTTTGCAATCCTTAGATCTAAGGATTTTCATTACTTCTGAGAAAAATCTTGGGACCATGCACAGGAGGCTCCTAGTTGTGTATTAGTCCTTTTGCATGAAATATTGGGGCTTATAAAGATAATCACTATCCATTGGACCCTTGTTGTTTCTTGAGGAATTCAAACATGTCATGTCAGCCCATGTCCAAAGGATAGAACCATTTGAAAAAGTTTGCCAGATTTTTTCATTTCAGGGCTTAATACTTCTTGTATTGCCATTGTCAGGAATGTTGGAGATCTGGATAAAGACTCAATTCCTATGTGGAATAGATGAGTTAAATACCAGAACATCCATTTCAATTCTTCAGGAAATTCACCAAATTGGAACTTTAGTGGATTAATGAATGGATAATCAGGGTGAAGTCTTAAAGGTTTTAAGAATAATCCTCCAAAATCTCGAAAAACACTTAAGTGGTATGAAGCATCATGTTCATGGCTTCTTTATGAAAACGTTTTTTCTAAGATTAAACTTAGAACTTCTCGAGATGATCAGGGATGAGAATTTGGTTGACAAGGAATGGAAAATGGTTGAGGGTTGGTTTTGAGGATTTTTCTTTTTTTCCTTTTCCTTTGGAGGATGAAGTTTGGAACATAAAAACTTCAATTTGGTTGGAAATGGTGATTTTAGGTAGTCTGGTAAGAATGTCAGCAAGAACATTGGCTTTTCCTTTTATGTGAATTGACATTAAAGGAAAACTTGGAAAACCATTCATCCCATCTGAGAAGTTGGGGGGGTGAGGTACTTCTTTTTGTTTGAATTTCAGCATTTTGAGGAAGGAAGACATGTCCATTCAATAAGGAATGATATCCAGTAATGGAATTCAAATTTGGAAATACCTTTTGATGCAAGGATTCTTTGAAGTATGATAATGAATTCAGCATCAGTGAACTTCCAAAGCAATGTACGTTTTGCTGATTTCTATGGTAAGTGAGAATTTTTTTTTGCTGTAATGTTTTGATTTATGGTACTGGAGAATCTAATAGATGCAACAACCACTTGCTTCAAATTGGGATCCAATCCAAGGGCACAAAAAAGCTTTGTCATCACATAAAATGCTTGGACAATCTTTTTTCTTATAAGAGAAACATCTTCTTTTAAAGAACTCTCTTCTTTTTAGGGTTAACAGATCATCAGGATTTCCAATAAAATGATTATGGATAATCCTAATTGCTTGAGATAAATCCGTTAACAGTAAGAAGTGCATCTGGTTTGTTTGATCAATGGAATTCCACCAGTCTTTTAACATTTCTGTGAACCGTTGAAACAAATTTAACCAGGACGTTATAATGGCTTTCTTCATTCAACTTTCTGGTTTCAAGCCATGCATGGAATTCTTGTAGCCTTTCTGGCCATCTGTTTGTTGGAATGTCATCAAGAGTAAAGATCATCTTCCCTGTCGAAACATGGGATGCAGATCTTACATTTGAGGTTCTCCGGCTTCAGTGGTTTCTTCTTCTGACATTTCATCAATTTTGACATCTGGATGTGTTGTGGCCATTATTTCCGGGGTTTTTGAGTCTGTTTCTGCTTCAGAACAACTTGCTAATGTCTCTGATCTTCTGAACGGATTCTGAAGATTCTGATACCTCAACTGGGGATTCTGGAGATATTTCAGTTTCACTTAGAACAGATATCTTTGGGAGTATTTCTCTACCATATCCCTTAAAAAGTTTGTCAGGGATTTTTAGTAGACTGTTTCTCTTTTTGGACCATCAATGACTTTGATACCTGTTTAGGTGGAGATGGAAAAGGACTTTCCTGTTCATCTTCTTGTTTTTCTACTGGTCTTTTCCCAAGCTTTTTCTTTTTGTTTATTTTCTTCTATAAATTTCCTTTTTTCTTCCTCCTTTTGAGCCTTGATTTGTAAAAACAAATCATAAGTGCTTGGTTTTTTTTTCTCTTCTGGTGGAGGAAATCTATCTTTACGTTTCTGGATGATCTTGGTTTATCTAACTGACTTATCAAGGAAATAATTCAATACCATTTTTTGGTGGTGAGGAGATGGTATTTTCCCCGCTTCTAGAGCTTTGATATGTTCATTGAGTCTCTGAATTTCTTTTCTCGTTGGGCCATATGAGAAAAGAAATCTTGTCCTGGAGCAGCTGGTTCAGTTGTAACCTTTTTAAGCCTTTTTAAAAAGCTTAATAAGATTCTTGATCATCTCAGAGTTTGCATCAGTTGCCTTTTCTATTTTGATACTTTAGTATCTATCTGACTGACTTTCTGGTCTATCTTTTTTAATGCAGAATTTTGGGCCAATGCATTTTCTATCTGCCAATTCAAGGTGGCTTCCGCTGCTGCTATCTTCACTTGCTGGCCATCTGCATCTACTTGCAATTTTTAAGGAATCTTCGGAGCATGAAGATATTATTTTCTTGAGAATTCTTCTAATGGTGGAAATTTTTGTTCACAAGAGGAAGTTGCCTCATACATTTAGACTTCTGGAATGTTTTGTATAGGGCGCAATTTTCTCTTCTTCTTGAGTGCACGACTGCAATTGGTTGTGTTTTTGGACCCATCAATTAATTCTTTTATAACATGGCTGTTTTAAAGGCTTAGCCAACCATATTTGATTTGGGTCTTTCTTTGGTGGCGACGGTGGAGGTATATGGGGTTGATCCTGGATCTTAAGAGGCTGTGGTTTTGGTTTCCTTGCAGAATAATCTACAAGGTAAACATATTTACCATTGTCTTCTCCTAAGAGACTAATGTCTGGATCTCCGTTCATCCATCGCTTATAAAACTCTGTCTGAGTTGATTTTTTACGGTTTTTCTTCCTGCGATTCTTCTGGATTTCTTCATCTACATCCTCAAAGGCTGCGTTTTGACATCCATCACATGAACAATTTATATCCCAAGGACAGTGTCCTGAGGGATCTTTGAAAATATACGAAGGCTTCCCATTGGGCTGGAAACTCTGTATGAGTGGTGCTTCTGGGCCAGGTTCTGGACTATCAGAAGGTATTGGTTGTAACATTATCTGAGTAGAAAAATTGGAGGAGTCGGAAGTTACTTCAAATGGCTATGATCAAACTTGATCTCACTAGTTCCATCAACCCTAGTGATAATCTGACTTTTTGTGGAACGGATCGGCTGGTCATGTTGGTGGACCTGTTCATAGTTAGTTACCCATTTTTCTGGCAAAAGCTTTAGCAGCTCCTGCTTGGGTATCTGTTTTAGGACATGAACACAGTGTGGCTCTTCTCTTGTGTTTACAGAAATGAGAAGAGAATCTTCAGATCCTTGGTTTGATAATTTGAATGCACGATTTTGGACTCTGTACACTATCTGATAGTGAAGAGTCGCTGTAATTGCCGATTCAACCATCTCAGCTTCAATAATTTGGATCTGGACCTTTAGGGCATCCATCAGGTTGGGATCTTGTAAGGACATGGTAAATTAGAAAACAGAGTTACCATGGCCATTCCTGAGCTTAGAATGGCGTCAACTATTCCGAGGCAGGTATCTTGATAATGCTTGTATGTGGAGTCTAAAAGAGAAATTCTGGATACAACAAGTTTCCCTGAAGTTCCATGATAGTTTAGAGCCAATCCAACTGTGCCAAAATGGATATGAGAGTATCCATGTTGACTCCATTCCTGAGGAAAATTTGGAGGAATTTCGAGAGTGACAAACTGTTCTTCTTGACCACCATAAATAAGATTCTTATCAAACTTAGATGACTGTACATGCTCACGAACATTTTTTCTGCTGGTAGTAATCAAAGATTTTATGCTTTTAATGGGAGAGAAAACATGCTTTTGGTATGTAGAATATGGATTTACAAGAGGCAAATCTGTGGCTTGAACTTTTTCTTCTTCAGTGAAGTACTCAACTTCATATAAAGAAGAAAATTTCTAGCTGATTGGGATTTTAAAGGAAAACTAGGTAAAGACAAATGCGCTTTAGTGGTAGAAGTTTTAGGAGAATTCATTTCTGAAAAACACTCTCTTCCTTTCTGAATCTGGGTTTCTCATATGAAAGAAAATCTTGGAGTCGAGGCTTTAATACCAACGCTGGTAGGTGAGTATGGAGATGGGATATCTAAAATTAATAGATCATAACAGCAGGTATGCTATGCCAAAACAAACGCCTTCTCCTCTTTGGCCACTTAAAAAGGCACTGCCTTTTAGCTGTTAATACCGTTAATTTAGACTACTTCTCCAAACTCATCTGAGCTTAGTATTCCTAGTCTAAGCTTAATTTCTAATGTGCAAGATCCATTGTATGACAAGCACAGAGCATACTCTTAAATTCACGGGAGATTTTCTTTCACAGATATGCCATACTCAGGCAGGAAGAGATCAGAGAGATTTAGCAAGACATAATTTTTTAAAAACATTCTGAATATTTTATTTCTCAAACTGGTTATATCTTACAACTGAGCTTCCCTGTTCCTTATATAGAGAAGGAAAGCTAGGTGAGCAGATAAGAAGGAATATGCTTTTCCTTTTAGTACAGTGACTCATCACACCTTTTCTAAAAGGAAAGTAAAATAATTTACATAAGGACAGAGCAGATAAAAAGGAATCTACTTTTAGTACAGTGACTCACCCTTAACTTTAAATAAAGACATATATTAGGACAAAACTCTTAGTCTTTAGTCAGTATCATAGTCTGTACTTATGTCGGAGGTGATATTCAATTTTTCTACTTTTGTATCCACATAATCGTCTTTTACCATTCTCTTCTTCAAATAAGATAGCTCCCCAATACTTGTCACTGGCATCTGTTTGCAAAATTCATTTTCCTTTTGAAGGAATCTGCAAAGTTGGTAGATGAGCTAGCTTTTCTTTAAGGTTCTTGACTGCCAAGGTCTGCTTGTTTTTCCAACGAGGAGGATTCTTTTTTAACATTTTTCTTAAGGGATTTATAAATTTTGAGATCTTTGGGACAAAGTCTCTGAGATAGTTTACAATCCCTAAGAATTGCTGGACTTGTTTCTGGGAAAAGTTTCTAGCTGGAAACTTTTTTAATTCTTCTGCAATGCTTGGATGAGGCTGATACCTTCCTTCATTGATAATCATACCAAGGAATTCTATCTCTTCTTTGTTGACTTGCATTTTTCTTTCCGGAAGCATAATCCCATATTGTAGAATGATTTGCTTGAATTTTTCAAGAAGGATGGCATGACTTTCTTGATCTGGGCTGTACAGGAGAATGTCATCAATGTAGATCAAAGCATGGTCCACTATAGGCTGAAAATTTTTTATCATGGCCTTCTGAAACAATGAGAGGGCAGTTTTCAACCCAAAAGGCATAACTGTCCATTGGAAGTGCTTATTTGGGATACAAAATCCCGTCTTGGGCCTATCTTCTGGATTTATTCCCAATTGCCAAACTCCCACTTTTAGATCAAATTTGGAGAAAACTCAGACTTTTGCAAGGCTTGAGAATAATGAATTTTTGTTGGGCAAAGGAAATTTGTCATCTTGTAGGAAATGATTGAAAGGCTGATAATTGATTACCAGTCTTAACTTTACTTTGGCTTGTTTTGATATTTTATTGAAGTAAAATGCTTCACATGTCCACTGTGAATCTGAAGTTTCAATCAATACTTCATCTTGTAATTGTTGGCATTATTTTTCAGCTAGCTTCAAATGTTCTGGGTTCATACCCATGTGACTAGCTTTGGTCGGATTGATGTCTTCATTTTTCTTAAAAGGAAGTCTGATGAAGAATTCAAAATTTTTCCACAAAGGATTCTTGCATTTTTGAATGAATTCTGAATGATATTCTGCACATGACTTCTCTTTTAATTCTTCCACGATCTCGTGGATCTTTTCAGAATGTATTGAAAATATTTTTGGAATAGGCACAAAATGTTTGAACATCTGTTTGTACCTTAATCCATCCTGTAAGATTCTTAATTGTTTGGCTTTAACGTAAAGATCAAAGCCAACAATTAGATCTTTTCCAGGAAGCTTTGATCTCAAAACTGTAGTAGTAACGGAACATGTTGGGACGAATTGAAATTTGATAGGTTTGCTCTTCAAATGTGTTGTGAGGACCTTATTTGCTGCTGAGCTAAAATGTCTGGTATGAGGCTCCCACCATCCTGATGGTAAAACATTTGGATTCATAATGGATTCTGCTACGCCGGTATCAATGAACGCAATTACAGTAATAGGCTTACTGTATTTGTCTAGGTAGATCGAGACAGTAATATGGGGCACCAATACTTCTGAGGTTGAAAGAATTTGAGAGTTTAATAGCAGAGAATAGAAGGGCGTTTGAGGCGACGTCTGAGGTTGTGTCATAAGTATCTCACTTGATGAAGATTCTGAATCGCTGTATTCTATGATTTGGATTGCACATACTGATTGATCATTAGGCTCATCATCGATAGAAAATAGGGATTCAATATCATCTTCTTCAGTGATTCTGATTCCTGAATTTTGTTGTATCTGTTGGATCATCTTGTCACATTTCTAATTGTTTGGGCATGATTTTGCGAAATGACCCTTTTAACTGCAGATGTAACATCGAGTGGCTTTCGTTCCCTTGGAAAACTTCTTCTTTTTCTTGAGATATCTCCATTTGTATCTTTTTCTGGGAGTCTTTGGAGAAAATCTCTTCATTTTTCTGAAGTGCTTCTTTTTCTTGGTATGACAATAACACGACTTGTCATGTCCACACTTAATCTTGAGGTTTGAGTCATTACAGGCTTTGTCTAATCTTCTGTCACCATGGAGATAATCTTTGAAGACTTTTCTTCTGTTGCATAAATCTTCCAAAGCAATGTACGTTTCTTGCTAGATTTCTCCCATGGTCAAGTTAAGAATATTTTTGTTTTGCCTATAAAGGTTCTAATTTATGGCTACCTGGAGAGGATCTGGAATAGACGCAACAACCGCTTGCTTCAAACTGGGATCCGATCCAAGGGCACAAAAAAGCTTTGTCATCGCATAAAAATGCTTAGACAAATCTTTTTCTTATAAAAGCAACATCTTCTTTTAAAGAACTCTCTTCTTTTTAGGGCTAATAGATCATCAGGATTTCTAATAAAATGATTATGGATAATCCTAATTGCTTGAGATAAATCTGTTAACACTAAGAAGTGCATCTGGTTTGTTTGATCAATGAAATTCCACCAGTCTTTTAACATTCCTGTGAACCGTGAAACAAATTCAACCAGGACGTTATAATGGCTTTCTTCTGTCAACTTTCTGGTTTCAAGTCATGCATAGAATTCCTGTAGTCTTTCTGGCCATGTTTGAACTTAAGCCTATAAAGACTAAGCTTTTAGTTTTATCACAAGAATCAAAGTTTCAATTTTACTTTAAAAAATAAAGCTTCAATTTTTATTATTATAAAGTTTTAGTAAATATATTTTATATTAATTTTTTTCACTTATATAATGAGTGTACAATAATATAGAAGCTTGCTTATAGAGGGTTCGCATATAACTATAAGAGGGGCTATAGGGGGTTCGCATATAAGAGGGGTTTGCACGGGGGAGAAAAGAGTTGAGAGAGTTTTTTTTAGGGTGAAGAAAAAAAATGAGTTTAATTTTTTTTGACTTATATAAATGTGCAAAACGGCGCCGTTTTGAGCTAGGGTTCACAGGCGCCAAAACGACGTCGTTTCGGCGCGACCCGCGCGCCGACCTAACCCGCTCTTAGGACCCGCGTGTTTTTGAACGGAAGGGCTAATTCACTTTTAGCCCTTCCGCTTTTTTTATTATTTACAATCAAGTTTCTTTCATTTTAATTTTGCCCCATAATTTATTTCAGATTTCAATTTGGTCCACTTTGAAGCTGTGCGTTTTGGAAGGCGGGGATTATTTCCCATTTGGTCCCTCCTTGTTATTCGTACATTCATATTGGTCCTCTTTTTTATTTATTTCTGATTTTCCCTCAAATTTATGTTTTAAGTTCGATTTGGCCCCTTTTTTTGTTATTTTTGCTATTTATTTATTAAATTAATTAATTTAATATTACTATACTATCATTATTTTCCTTTTTCTATATATCTACTTGTCATTATTACCATATTATTAAATTAATTAGTTTTGCATTATTATTTCTATTATATTTTTTTATTTATTTACCTAAATATTTTAATTACATTTATTTTATTATATCATGTCATTTATTTATATCCTTTTATATAATTTAAAACTTTAGATTATTATATTATTTTTAATATCATCATCATTATTATTAATATTATTATTCTTAAATTGTTTGATACAATATTTATTTAATATTAGGTCTTTAGCTTCAAATTTTTAGTTTGTTATCCTTATTATTTGTCTTTTGTTTTTGGCTCGTTTATTTTATTTTATTTTGTTCTTTATATTATCGTTCACATTAATGCATTTATTGTTATTCTGCTATGCATATAAACACCGTACTTTATTTCTACCAATTCGTGTTACATTAATCATTACTAGACCTGTTCATGGGCCGGGCCCGGAAAAAAATTTCGGCCCGCCTCTTAGGCCCGGGCCCAGCCCTGGCCAAAATATAGGCCTAAATTTTGCCCAGGCCTGGCCCGGGAAAAAAATAATAAGCCCGAGCCCGGCCCGGCCCGATTTTTAATAAACACAAAAAAATATTTTAAAAATAAAAAAATAAAAATATTTTTAAAGTATTTTAAAATTAAAAAATTAAAAAATATATTTATTATATTCGGGCCGGGCTGGGCCCAGGCAAAAAAAGTTAAGCCCGAGCCCGGCCCATTTTTTAAACGGGCCTCATTTTTTTGCCCAAACCCATATTTCGGGCCTATATTTTTACCCGAACCCTGACGGCCCGCCCGACCCATGGACAGGTCTAATCATTACCCAATACATAAATTTTTTAAATAAGCGATATGTCGTATTTTGAGATTCGAAAAGTCATTCCCTGACTTACGGGGTTTCAATTTTCTCGATAAATCTGAATACACGAACCTTTTAAAACATAAGTTTTTTTAAATATTCTCAGAAATTAAAAAAGATTGTGTTTTAACTTACAGAATATGATTTTTTTTCTAAAACGAGATAATCAAATATCTTTTAAAATAAAAAAATTTGTGTTTATTCTCGTTTCGGGGATTTAAGACATTGTGTCCTAACTCACGGGATATAATTATTTTTTTTCGATTGACGTGAAATACGCTCTTTTTCTAAAAAAAATTCAATTAAGTGATATATTAACAAAGGATCGTATTTTAAATCTTTTCAAAGTTTTCAATTTTTGACACTAAGACATTAATTGATCAATTAGGTACCAATTTTGGGCGTAACGAGGGTGCTAATCCTTCCTCATACGTAACCGACTCCCGAACCCATTTCCTGGATTTTTGTAGACCGAAAATTGTTGTTTTAGTAAATCAAATCTTTTATTAAAACGATTAAATCACAAGGTGATCCGATCACACCTAATAAAAAGGATTGGTGGCGACTCCCATTTTTGTTTTCAAAATAAAAGTCAACCCCTTTAAAAAAATGGTTTCGATAGGAGTTTTTCTTGAAAAAATCTCTAGATAAAATTTATAGGGCTTGAAAAGATTGACTATTTATAAAACTCTTTTTCCCTAATTGAAATAGGTTTTAGAAATTCATGTAGAATTAGGATTGGTTTAAATTAAGGACTAAATTAGAAAAAAAAAACAATTTTTGGGTTGGGATAGTTGGAATAATTCGGCACTTTTATGGGATAAAAATAAGAAAATAAAATATTTTGGTTGAAAGGTGTACAAAGGGTTTCAAACTTGGGACCTATGGGTAAGTTAAAGCTTTACCAATGAACCAACAAGCTTATTCTTGTTAAATCCTTAACAAAAATAATTTTTAAGACATACTAAGTTCTGTACACTATGCTTGAAAAAATAAAATCTAAATTTTATCATTATTTCTTCTAACACTATTTTTGGGATATGACAAATCTCTCTCCCTTAAAAAAATTCGTGCTCGAATTTTAACTTACCTTATCAAAACAAGTGAGGATATTGTTGACGAATCAACTCCTCAGGTTCTCATATTGTTTCTTTGGTTCCATGGTTTTTCCATAAAACTGAACTAGAGGAATTTGTTTATTTCTAAGAGTTTTATCCTCCCTATCTATTATTTTAATTAGTTATTTTTCAAAAGATAAGTCTGGTCAAAGCTCAATCTCTTCAATGTGAATAATATGGGAAGGATCAGAACGATAGAGTCATAACATGGACACATGGAACATATTGTGGATTCGATCTAACTCAGGAGGTAGTTCAAGTTGGTAAGCCACTGGGCCAATTCACTTCTGTACTCGATAAGGACCATTAACTCAGGAGGAATAAAATTTGGTTGTCAGCATCTGAAGCTTGGTTGTATTGGTCCTTTCATGAGCCGTCTCTAGCATTTCCAAGGCTTCATTGGCTTCAGTAAACTTTGAAATCCTTTTGAACTCTTGTGCATTTACCCCATGGGAAATAACATAAAGTGTTTTGGAGTTGATATTAACAACCCTTTCTTCTTCAGTAGTCCAGGTTACCTCAACCTTAAGAGTTTCTACTCCTTCAATTTCAATAAAGAGATAGGTCTATCCAATTAAAACAATCCTCTAGTTTCGATCATCTATTGATTTAATGAACGCGTTCTTCTTGATTTTCCAATATGCATAATTTACTCCATCGAGCATAAGGGGTGTGAAACTGAAGATCTTTCCATTGCAAGCAAGTATATCAACCAAGAAAATCAATATTTATGTTAAGTGAAAGGCTCTAATACCAATTGTAGGAATGATTTGGTACTTGTTTAGCAAACAAAAATTGTGGCTAAATTAGTGCCCACAGTTTCAACCACCAAACCAAAAGTACGAAAAAAATAAAGAAGGCCGAGATTGTTTACGCAATTCAACCTCAGTCTACTTCTACGGGGCCTTGCCCAGAGCAATGATCCAATATCTTTCTCACAGTATAACAAATTTATTTAAGTCCTAACACCAGTCTAACTTTCACCAATTTAGCGACCTCACCATTGTACAAAGACTAGATCACTCTCGCATTAAGATTCCCCGTCAAAGGCTTAGTCTTACAATCCAAGAGATTCTCTTACTTATAAAAACAATGCAACATACATGTTCCTAACAAAATGTTTTAATTATTTGCTGAAAGATTGTAGTTATAATATGAAAATTAATAAGTTATATATTTTAATTATACTAAAAATCAAATAATAAATATTATTTTTCGTTAATTATTGTAATTAAAAATAAAATATTAAAAAAACTAATTAAATATTAAATGCATAAAATCACATGCAACGGATGTAACATTAGAACCTAGTAAATATTAAAGAAATTATTACATATATTAAAATTTAAAACATCACTTTTCGACCACATGAACGGATATTTGTAATAAGAACTAAGAAAATTTAATAATTAAACCTTTTTTTTACCATTAAGTTTCAAAAGTGTTTTTCAAGTCAAGAACTTTTTAATCCAAACGCATTAGTAGCTGTCCAAGTCAACTCAAAACGCTAAAAATTATAGCTTTTGACTTTTTAAAATGTAACATCCCTAACCCATATCTATCACCGGAACAGGGTTATGAAGCATTATTGGAGTTTACAGATTTAAAAATAGTTTACACATATCATTTATTATTCATAACCGAAATTAAACATATTCAATCATAATGTCCCTTGAATGGGCCCTCGAGACACAATTTATGTTTTAGAAACAAGTTAGGAATAAATCAGGAACTTAGAGATTTTTTTCGCAAAATCTCAAAATTTTTCTTAGGTACAGGGGACACACACCTGTGTGGCTAGGTCGTGTGGCTCACACGGCCAAGTGACACGCCCATGTCCCAGGCCATGTGGGCATTCGATGTGAGACACAGGGCCGTATCCCAGCTCGTGTAACTCTCTGACTTGGGTCGCACGACCAGCCACACGCCCGTGTGCCAGGCCGAGTGGACAATTTAATTTTCAAAAATTAGGTGTAGATGTAACACCCCTTACCCGTATTCAACTCCAGAATAGTGTATGAGGCATTACTAGAACACTTACACATGTAAACGTATTAAACCGAGTTACAAAATTTCATTCAAATTTAAACTCTTCAAATTTTTAACATGCTTTTATAATTCTTTACAACATATCCTCAAAATATTATATTCATAACAAATAGGGCCTACAAGATCCGATACTTACTCATGTAATTCAATGCTTCATTTACATTTTATTCAATTCACAATCTTTCATGTTCACAATTCAAATCAATTCTCAATCCAATATATATATTTCAATACGACAATAATTCTTTTAATTCAAATCATATCACTAGAAACTTCCATTTAATTCATGTACACTTCAATATCGTTAAGTTCAATACTAATACGTATTCACCATTTAACTCAACGTTTATCGATTATACCATTCATTAACACTTTTATAAAATTCTTAGTATTACAATGAAAACATCACTTAAGCTTAAATAACATCAAATCAACTCATCATCCCCTTTTTGTCATTTTATTCTTCAAGTATGAAATTAGTATTTCATTTCCTTTCCACACCCATTTCCTACGAATATCACACAAAACAATAACATATCATTCAACCATAGTCACAAGCTAGTACATTTAAACATAATTCTTTTTGGAATTAACCACATGATAAACCATTTCAAGTAAGTTTACATAATTTAAACATTACCACCCTTTCCATGAACACAAGCATATTCCCATCTAGGCACTTACCATTTCAATTCATAACTTATAAATTTAACGTGGCATAATTCAGCCGCCACTTGGCCAAAGCTTAAGCGTGTACACTACACATGTTAGCCAAATAAACATATAGCGTAAGCATTATAAGTATGGCCGAGTTCAACATTTATTCATGTATCAAACTTACCAACATGAGTTAATCCATAAACAATTCATGGCCTTACTTCATACCAAATCATATACCAAATATACCACACTCACATACTATGAAACTTTATTTTCCCATATGAGCTTAAATCATGATCAATAATACGCAAATGTAAGCATCATTTCTATTTTAATGTTTATCGATTATAATCGAGCATATAACCAATTATACACAAATCATTCATATATATAATTCATTTTCCTCCTCCTCCTCTCCATTCCACATCCTTTATGTATAAAACATGCTTAAATAGCATTATACATAATTTCACTTTTCACTTATATTTAAATTCAAAGCTATCTATTTGAGTTAGAGTCACTAAATCATTTTTATCCGAAGCTACAGAGCTCCAAATTAAGATCAGTTAACTTTCCCAGAAACTAGACTCACATGTCTCCATAAAATTTTCAGAATTTTTTACTTGGCCAATTAGTACAGTTTATTATTTAAAGTCACCCCTGTTTCACTACTCAACATCTCTGACCTCTCTTCACTAAAAATGAACTATCTCATTGTACAGAATTCGGATGATATTTCTGTTTGATTTCTTTTAAAATAGACTCATTAAGAATTCTAAGCATATAAATTATAACTTGTAATTATTTTTTTACAATTTTTAATGATTTTATAAAGTTAGAAAAGGGGATTCCAAAATCAATCCAACCCTGCCTCACTAAAATTCAAATATCTCAAAATGTATAACTCTTTTGCTTGCTTTGTTTCTTTTATATAAAAATAGACTCCTTAAGATTTCATTTCATATCTCATTCACTCTCTAATTAAATTTCCACCATTTTTGGTGATTTTCAAAGTCACACTATTGTTACTGTCCAAAACTATTTTGTTGCACATTTTACTTTTTCATAATTTCATTACTTCTTTTCATCTTACTCAAGGGTCGATTAAATATCGAACCCAATATTCATCATGTAACCTTATTTGATTCACATATATTTTCACTTATCCAATTTGCTTGATGAACACTTCGAAATATTAACCGTTACACGGTGGAATCAGCACTTAGCAACCACCTCATGTTCAAAGGATCCTGGTGGAATCAGCACTTAGCAACCACCTTATAATAATTGATACGTGGAATCAGCACTTAGCAACCACCTTATAATCAATGATACGAGGAATCAACACATAGCAACCCCTTTCACAATCAAGGATACGGTGGAATCAGCACTTAGCAGCCACCTTATAATCAATGATACGGGGAATCAGCACATAACAACCCCTTTCACAATCAAGGATATGGTGGAATCAGCACTTAGCAACCACCTTATAATAAATGATACGGGGAATCAGAACATAGCAACCCATTTCATTCAAAGAATCCCGGTCAAATCCGAGTGTTCAATCAGGAACCTTACTTCACAATATTTTACCAACTTTTCCAATTTATTCACATTTTGTAATCTACATCAAATATTTATTCTATATTCAATCATATCTCAACAATATATTAAATAAAATTAAAACAATGTATTATTCACATACAAATTTACCATCATGGTTTCAAGGTCAATTCCTCAACTTTCTTGGTTTATAATAACACATTTAACTTATTTAACACTCACATTATTCAATCTAGTCCTAAAATCACACTTTGGCAAAAATTACATATTTACCCCTAAAGTTTCACAAAATTACGATTTTGCCCCAAAGCTCGTAAATTAAACTTCATCCCTTATTCTTATGTATTATGACATGCTAAACATTTTTCCCTTCTATGGCAACATTGAATTCCCACTCTAACACTTACTTATGAACATTAGGTATTTCTACCGATTTTTTCATTTTACTCGTTTTCACTTAAAATCGCTTAGCAAAAGTTGTTTAACATAATTTCAAGCTTCATATTCTACCATAAAAAATCAAAATAAACACATTTCACCTACGGGTATTTTTCCAAATATAAACCCTAGATTAAATTATTGCTAGAATAAGCTAAATCAAGTTACCGAGACTCTAAAAACGTAAAGAACATTAAAAACGGGGCTTGGAATCACTTGCTATTGAGCTTAGAAGCTTGAAAACCCTAGAAATGGCTTCCCCTTTGTGAAATTTGGCCAAGGCTTGAAGATGATGATTTTTGGCCTATTTTGTCTTTTTAATACATTTTAATTACCAAATTACCAAAGTACCCCTAACTTAAAAATTTCCTATTTCACTTATCTCATGTCCATTTTTGTCCACAATGTAAGCAATGGTATAATTACCATTTAAGGACCTCCAATTTAAAATTTCATAACAATTGGACACTTCAAACATGTAGAATTCAACTTTTGCACTTTTTACAATTTAGTCCTTTTGGCTAAATTGAGTGCCCAAACGTCGAAATTTTTGAACGAAATTTTCACGAAATCATTCCGTGAAATTGTAGACCATAAAAATATAATAAAAAATAAATTTTTCCTCGTCAGATTTGTGGTCCCGAAACAACTGTTCTGACTAGGCCCAAAATCGAGCTGTTACAATAGGGGTCACACGGCCAAGTCACACGCCTATGTGCTAGGCCGTGTGACACACACGGTTGAGACACACGTCCGTGTCTCTACCCGTGTGAGCAATTCGAAGTATTCTGTTTCTCAAATTTTAAGATGCAGGGGATACACTGCTAAACCACACGCCCGTGTGGACAAAATAAGACCACTTCCAAGCCTTATTTCTCACCCAAATTGCCTTCCACCTACAAAAACACTTAAACATGTTCACCAACCAATTCAAACCATTCAAATCAAGTCAACTTCATGTATTAAGTATGACATAATATCACCTATACCCATATTGGACTTAATGTGTTAACTAAATTTAACCATCAATATAACGATATGCTTTGCATCACTTAACCATTTCAAACACAATCCAAGTATGATAAAGCTACACACAAATATATACACTTTTACTTCAAAATATAACTATTACAAGTCATTCCAATGGCTAGTTCCAACCAAAATATTTCCACTTTATGCTTAACCTAGCTTATACATGACATTATACCAAAAGTTAGTTTGCTTTATATACTAAGAAGTCCAAAGGATAGTGTGATGTGTCTCCGACCAAGTTCCAACCTTCACGAGCTCTCGAGTACTATAAAACAGATGAAGTAAAATAGAGTAAGCATATTATGCTTAGTAAGTTCGTATAACAGAAAATTAACTTACCACTCATTTACATTTAAGATAAGCATACAAAATTCATCCAAAGAAATTTAGCAATTTGCCTAAACACATATAATCTCAAGAAACTTGTTAGTCATGTATTACATGTAAACATCAAGAATCAATGATGAGCTCATCATGTAATAACTTTCATAGACATATGCTTTTCATATCATATTTCCATTTAACATGTGCATTGCCATAACAAATCATCTTAAGTTCAGTTCAACCTTGTCAGAACTTTACCCGTTAAATTTATTTGAAATATCAATGGATACACATGTAGTACACTCGAAGTGTACAAAATTGTAATATGCCAACTCATATTCAGGGGTATCCATTAGGGCACATAATTAGGAAGCACTCTCTCAAGCCATATAACAGGATGCTCATGTGAGCCATGTAACAGGAAGATTATCTGGGCTATAATAGGAAACTCATAAGAGTTTAAAACAGGAAGCTCATTGAGCTTAACAGGTAACTTCGAAGAGTTATCAAGATTATAATTTTATCAAGATTCACTTTACAAAAGTTGTTTATCTATCAACAACCTTTAATTTTCTACCATAAATTTCAAAATTTCAGCATACTCATCCATGGAAAACTTTTAATACTTTGATAACTTTACAAATTAATCCCCAAAATAGGTAGATTAGGTTACTACGATCTCGAAAATATAAAAATTACTAAAAACGAGACAAGAATGCTTACCCAATTAAGCCAATTTAGCTTGCTTGAACTCTTTTCTCTTAGCTAGGGTTTTCCATGAAAATAATTTGGGGAAAGATGATGAAAAAGATGATATTTTGTTATTTAATTTAATTAAAATATTTTATTTTTCCACTTTTCAATTTAGTCCTTTTCTTTTCTTAAATTTCTATAATTGAATCATTATAAATACCTACTAACTTCTCTTAATGGTCTATTTGCCTTATAAGGACCTCAAATTTTGAATTCCATAGATATTTAATCCTTCTAGCTATTAGAATTCAACTTTTGCATTTTATGCAATTTGATCATTTCTATAATTAAACATGAAATCGG
The DNA here is from genome assembly GCF_007990345.1 of Gossypium hirsutum. Taxonomy (NCBI): domain Eukaryota; kingdom Viridiplantae; phylum Streptophyta; class Magnoliopsida; order Malvales; family Malvaceae; genus Gossypium; species Gossypium hirsutum. The sequence goes on along the minus strand of NC_053445.1, from coordinate 32,490,393 downwards.
TAAAATTTTCTTATTTAAATTTTCATACGTCTTTCCTATAATAATGCAGACCATTCATTATTATTAAAATAAATATTCTTTCTAACTTGAATTTGTGGTCCCGAAACCACTGTTTCGATTTGATTGAAAACGGGCTGTTACAACTCTCCCCCTTAAAGAATTTTCGTCCTCGAAAATCTTACCAGTAAAGAGGTTCAGATATTGCTTTCTCATTGTTTCCTCTGGTTCCCAAGTAGCTTTTTCTATTCCATGTCGTTGCCAAAGAACTTTCACTAAAGCTACCTTTTTTATTTTTTAACTCTTTAGTTTCCCGAACAAGAATTTTGATCGGTTCTTCACTGTAAGTCATGTCAGGATGAATCTCAACTTATGTCGGAGAAATAATATGTGAAGGACCTGACTAATACTGTCGCAACATTGACACATGGAAAACATTATGAATTCTGTCAAGCTTTGGTGGTAATGCTAATCGGTACACAATAGGTCCGGTTCTTTCGATGATCTCATATGGCCCAATGAACCGTGAGCTTAGTTTTCTTTTACGACCAAACCGAAGAACTTTCTTCCAATGTGAAACATTCAGAAATACTTTGTCACCAACTTGGAACTCTATTTCTTTACGTTTTAAATCCGCATAGGATTTCTGACGGTCAGAAGCTGCTTTTAAATTGTCTCTAATCACTTTCACTTTTTTTCAGTTTCACGAATTAGTTCAACTCCATGTATCTTTTTCTTACTGAGCTCTGTCCAATACAACAAAGTTCTACATTTACGACCATACAAAGCCTCGTACGATGCCATTTTAATACTGGACTGATAACTATTATTATATGCAAATTGAATTAAAGGAATATACTTTTCCTAGTTACCTTCGAATTCCAGCACACAACACTGAAGCATATCTTTTAAAATCTGTATCACACGTTCCGATTGTCCATCAATCTGAGGATAGAATGCGATGCTAAAATGTAACTGTGTACCCAGAGCTTCTTGCAACTTATTCCAGAATCAAGATGTAAACCGAGGATCCTTGTCTGATATAATAGGGACCGGCACTCTATGCAGTCTGACAATCTCAGAAACATATAACTCTGTGAATATATATCCAGAGAGAAATCCATACGTGCCAAAATAAAGTGTACAGACTTCGTTAAATGATCAACTATTGCCCAAATAACATATTTCTTTTTTGAGGATATGGGTAATCCCGATACAAAGTCAATGATAACTTTTTCCCATTTCCATTCCGGTATTGTTACTGGCTATAATAATCCCAAAGGTACTTGATGTTCAGCTTTAACTTGCTGACATATCAAACATTTGGATACAAATTCAGAAATATCTTGTTTTATTCCCGGCCACCAATACATCTTTTTCAAATTATGATACATTTTGTTACTCTCGAATGAACAGATATAATACCATTATGAGCTTCGTTCAAAATTTTCTGTACAAATTTTGAATTCTTCGGTACACATATTCTGCCTCTGAATAATAGACAATCGCCAAACCCAATCTAAAATTCTGAATCAGAAATTGACTCACATTGTACCATTTAGCTTGTAATTCATCATCAATTTTCTAAGCTTCACAAATTTGCTGTAGAAATGTCGGTTTAGCTTTTAACTTAGCTATGATTGAACCATCATCAGATAACAACAATCAGGTATTCATTGCTCACAAAGCAAACAGAGACTTTTTTCTCAAAGCATCTACAATTGCATTGGCTTTTCCCGGATGATAGTCGATAACCAAGTTATAATCTTTCAATAATTCTAGCCACCTATGCCGTCTCAAATTTAAATCCTTCTGCGACATCAAATATTTTAAACTCTTGTGATCAGTGAATATGACACTTTTCAGCAAATAGATAGTATCACCAAATTTTCAATACAAACTCAATGGTTGCCAACTCTAAATCATGTATCGGGTAATTCTTTTTATGTGGTTTAAGCTGTCTAGAAGCATAGGCTATTACTTTACCTTCTTGCATCAAAACACAACCCAAACCATTCAATGATGCATCGCTGTAAATTACAAATTCTTTACCCAATTCAGGCTGAACTAGAACTGGTGCTTCAGTCAATAAAGCTTTCAATCTGTCAAAACTCTACTGACATTTATCAGACCATTCAAACTTTACATCTTTCTGTAACAACCGTGTCATTGGGGAAGCTATCATCGAAAATTCTTTTACAAATCTCCGATAGTAACCAGCTAATCCCAGAAAACTTCTAACTTCAGATATATTTTTTGATTGTTTCCAACTAACAATTGCTGAAATTTTATTCGGATCCACTCTGATGCCTTCAGCAAATACTATATGCCCAAGAAAACCAACTTCCCGAAGCCAAAATTCACATTTACTAAATTTGGCATATAATTGTTTCTCACACAATGTTTGCAAAACAAATCTCAAATGATCAGCATGTTCATTTTCATCTCGGGAGTATACCAGAATGTCATCAATAAATACCACCACAAATCCATCCAAATACGGTTCGAAAATTATGTTCATCAAATCCATAAATACCGTAGGTGTATTGGTAAAGCCAAACAGCATCACAAGAAACTCATAGTGCTCGTACCTGGTTCTGAAGGCTGTCTTTGGCACATCTGAATCTTTCACCCGTAGTTGATAGTAACCGAAAAGAAGATCAATCTTTGAAAACACAGTAGCACCTTTCAAATGATAGAACAAGTCATCAATACGAGGCAATTGATATTTATTCTTAATAGTGACTTTGTTGAGCTGCCGGCAATCAATGCATAATCTCAACGACCCATCTTTCTTTTCACAAACAAAACTGGCGCACCCCAAGGTGAAAAACTAGGTCGAGTAAAAATTATGTCCGGTAGTTCTTGCAATTGAGCTTTCAAATCCTTTAATTCAGTAAGAGTCATTCTGTAATGTGCTATAAATGATAACACTTGTGAAACAGTGAGTATTCTGGTAAAAATGAAGTAAAAAATGGTTAACCAAATCGAAAGTTATGTGAATTTTGGATCAGGAAACTTAAGTTGTCAACTCGATAAACTATGTATTTACAAGCTTGTTATTAGTAGTTGATTTACTATATCTAGCTATATCAATTTCATTTTTATGACTTTTGAATGATTTAATTAGTACATAAAATATTATGTTTCGAATTGAAAACTATTATTTCAATTATATGTTTAAATCGATAGTCAAGTTGGAATACTACTTCTTTTGAATCGATTGTTTATATGTTTAAATCTATTGTTACATAGCAAGTCTAATTTTGCTTCCCCCAAAGATTAACAACTTGACTCTGCCGCTGCCTGGAATTTGGTGACGAGACCAAGTCTTAGTTTTTAGGATTTTTCTTAGGATTAGTCCTAGAACTTTAGATGATAGATGCATGTCTAGCCAACCTAGTTCAATTTGATTAGTGATGACTCTATTAAATTTGATTTGTAAGACATGTCTCGTGTCTAGCGTACACTTTAGGTCCCCATACTCTGTGTGTGGACGTTATAACATTATATTTTTATTTATTATTATGCTTTACGTCCACAAGTCACCCAAATATGTTTTTATTATTAAATAGTAACTTGAATCAAACTGAATAAACTCAATCGAATAACTTAATCATTAGACATGTTCAAATTGCAACATTATAATTTTATACTGTTTTTGCTCTGATATTGTTTTCCTCTTCTTGTTTGAATAGCAAGGTGCAGGAGTTAATAAAATATCAAGAGTGGCAATAGAGACTTTGAGACCAAAGCTTAAGGTATTATATATATATCATCACCTAATTAAAATTTTTAAAAAAATTTAAGGATCTTAGTGAGAACTTTCACAAATTTTGATAGATCTAATTAAAATTTTCAAAAATTTTAGAGATTTTATGAAAATTTGAAAAAAAATTGAAATATAACTATAATTTTGAAAAACTTTGGAGAGTCTAACGAGGATCTGGCTCTATATATCATTAATATATATGATATATAGTTAAAGTTCGGACCGACTTTCGTACTAAAAAAAAAGGTTCAGCCCGACTTGAAATATAATTCTCAAAATTTATCAAAACTAATTCATATTTATAAACAACCAATTTAAATCCATTTAAGCTGCTCATTATTTTTATTGATTTAAGTTTATTTAGCATAATGAAACTTAAATCAACAAATATTTTTTATATTTTTTCATCCACATCGTGAATATACAATAATTTTGTGTGTGTATATATATATGTATGTATTAACACAGACAAAAGAAAAAAGAAAACAATCCGCCTACATAAATAAACATATAATATATAAGATTGTATTTTATTTGAATTATGTAATATATAAAATTACATAATTGTAGAGAACACCACACCCTCAGTTACCTCCAAGAAGACCTGCTTGTACTTCTGGTGGAGATAACACTGTGAGTTATTGATAATTTATATGTATGCACATATTCTCTTTTCTTGAATGAGTTATTTTGGATACATGATCAATAAGTTGTGATTGATTTTTGTTTCAGGTGCCGTAGATCTGAAGCAAATAATTTGATGATGTATGCTTTTTTATGGTGATGAAATTTGATACATTGCTATGATCACTACTATCTTTTAATAATAATAATAAATGTCTTCAATTTAAGGTTAAAATATTTGTTTCCATGGACAAAGTTAATTTATTATTTAATATTTAAAAATATGGTTGCCGATCGAGTCTTAGCTTAATTATTATGAGTACTATTGTCAACGTAGGAGGACGTGAGTTTGAGTATGTTGAAGCGCATTATCTTCCTATATATGAGTTGGAAGAGACAATGGGTAGTTCTAAACATTATGTCAAAAAAAAACCTATTATTGATCCCTTATCTGATTTTAACGGTAAACGTGATTAAAGGCGAAAATTGTTAAAGAAAAAGTTGAATTAAAATTTTTTATTAATCACAAAAATTCAATTGGATACAAATTAAGATGGACTTGAGTGCTTTTTTTTTTCTTTTTCTTTTTCTATCTCTTAATACCAATGCAATCAAGGATTTGATAATGATTAGATAAAATATGAAACAATCAAATTAAACAAATATAAAAGTACAAAAAAAATAAAGCTAGATTAATTAAATGTAAATATATACATATATTTTAGTACCAAGAATCTCATCCCTAAAACCTTCCCTCACAAGGATAGGTTTTGCATACCCATTTATATTATTTGCTTCTCTTTGACTTTGGTTTAAAATTGAAAATCAAATCAAATAGAAGAACACAACCCAATCACAATAAGAAGGATCAGGTAACAACCATATGATTTATTTCTAAAATACTTATGGAATACATGAACCACATGATTAAGGTATAATCTTCATATCTCTCAATCTCTCAACCCACATGGGAATACTTTTGAGGGTATCTGCATACCCAAAGAACCCATAATCTCTACTCTTATTCATACTACAAACATGTTGAAACCCAAAATGTAACACGTTGTTAAGAGCTACTGCACATGTAATTTCCTCCAATTTCGTCTTGAACAATCCATGCATTTCCACTATTTCATCCCATACCTTGCTTTTCTCCTTCATCAGCTACACAAAATCAAAGTTTTCCAACTCCACGGAAGGGATAAATTCGAGATCAAATATGTCGCACAATTTTTTCCATAAGCTTTTCTAAGTGAACATATCGCCGTTAGTGCAATTAAAGGCTTGGTTCTTGGCACTGGGAGTCACTGCGGCCCATATATGCTGCTTGGCGAGCACGCGTGCATCGGACATGTCGCAAAAATGCTCCCATGTGTACCGGCTACCTGGGTATCGAAACGGTAAACCCTCGTATCGACATATCAATGCGTACACTGCTGATGTAAGTAGCGCGTTGTACACGCTTCTCGACGACGCGCCTATTATGATCGACGAGCGGTACACAGAGTAGGTCAATGATGGCGCGTATGACTCCAAAAGATCTTCTAGCGCGTAGTAAAAGTTGGGGTAAGGCAAGCGGGGCAAATCCTCCCTAAACGGTGGTTCATGGGGTTCGAGACCCTGGCCCGATTCCGTCGGATTATGGATCGGACCCATGTAGTGTTGGGTACCTGTCTGAACCGTGACATGGCTGAGCCTTGAACCGGTTCCGTTGCCGCCCGGGCCGCTCTTCAAAACATCGAGAACGTTGGATAACATAGTTGCGTTAACTGTAACAGTTACTTGTTCACTTTCACGAACTTGGATTGCCACCCAGAAAACATGGGTGACTTCGCTGGAGATTGGAGTGAGCGTATCAGCGGTGTTTCCGGCGTCGGTGGCATCAAAAGCGATGTATTTATCGAGAAGCGAGGAAGGGAACCAAGTTGGTATGGGACGTGAAGCAGAGCCATAAACTTTCCAAGGACCGCCGAGGGCATTGGGGCTCTTCAAGGCTTCAGCTAGGCTCAACCCCGCCATGCCGGTGACGCCGACGATGAGTGCAACAAACGGTTGGTGGGAATTGGCCATATTGGGAGCTTAGAGAGATAGAGTTGGAACAGTGAAAACAAAGTGTGGATCAAGAGGCAACACGTATATGAGATAACAATAATTGCTAATAGACAAATTAGTGCTAATGGGTTAGGTCGTTGGGGCTAGATTCAGGTTAAATTAGAGTCAGTTCTTCCTTTCTTAAAAAATATATATATATATTTTTTTTTGACTCCAAAAAGTCTTTTAAAAGAAAAATTATGAAGAATAAATTGTTTTTGGTCGAAATTTTTAGATTTTCAAAAACACTCTTGAAAAGGAGTTGAAAAGGAGAAGCTAAATATTTTAACTTTTCCTCTCTGAAAAGTACTTTTGGTGCTTAATTACTTTTTCACCCCTCCAATAACATATTATTTTTCTTTTTTTTCTTGGTGCTTAATTACAATTGTGTTAAAATCATTAATTAAAAATAAAAAATATTTTTTAAAATATTAATTACAAATATTTAATGGTTATATTTAAATATTTAAAATATAGTTTATATATTCCAATTAAATTTTATAAATAATTAATATTTATTAATTAAAAATATTTACAATTTATATTTTATATATTAAAATATTAACAACAAGTTATAATATTTTTTTATATTATTACTAAAATATAATAATATTAACTAATTTAAATATTATTTAAATACATATTTATTACTTGATAATAACATGTCTAAAATGGACATTTTATTTCTCAAAAGCAGTTTTTGACAGCAATGCTAAACACTCAAATTTTAAACCAAACTTTTCAAAAGCACTTCTCAAAATCACTTTTCCACAGCACTTTTCAAAAGCACTTTTCAAAAGCAATGAAGAACTGGCCCTTAGTGCTAATGGTTTATGTCGGCGGGGCTAGATTCAAGTTAAATTAGTGGTAATCGGTTAGGTCGGGTGGGGTTAGATTCAGGTCAAGTATGATATTAACATAATTTATGTATATTTAAATTCGGTCTGGTCTGAAATATGAGTCTAAAAGTTTATCCAAATTCACTCGTAATTGTAAAAGATTAACTGAAACCCATTTTAGTCCCGCCTATATTATTTTTTAAATTTAAAAATATATATTTAATTTATTTTATTTTAATATTTATTAAAAGTGTATATTTTTTTATTTATTGAAAGTTTTTATATACTCATCTTAACATTATTTTAATGTTTATATTAAAATAGTATTATATATTTAGTATATGTTTATTTTTAATGTGTTCTAAATTACATAATATTTTAAAATAACATAATATAAAATATTATAAACTTAAAAACGGATTGGGTCAAGCTTGAGCCTTGAATGTTCAAGCCCGAGGTTGACTCATATTTTAAACGGATCTAATTTTTTTACATAAGCCTAATTTGTGGATTTAACATTTTTACCGAAACTCTTTCAAATTTCAGATGAACCTTCATACCTCAACATATCAACCTACCTATGTAATATATACCACACATTACTATCCCTTGTCGCGGTTAAACAATGACAGCAGGTAAGAAGAAATCAAAGAAAACAAATATATACTATTATTTATATTTGATTGAATTGTCGAAATGACTTTTATAAAGTAAGTAATTTGTATTATGAATATATTTTTGTTTTTTTATAATTGATACCAACATTGGCAGGTGAGTATGGAGACAGGATATCTGAAATTAATATATCATAACAGCAGGTATGCTATGCCAAAACAAATGCCTTCTCCTCTTTTCCTCTCTTGCTCTGTAGTACTTTAATTCCATCTGTTCAATTCTTTTTTCTAGGTCATCAGGTGGTGTCATTTCATGAACATCTTTCCATCTTGATGTGTCTTAATGTATATCTCTTCATGCTGACGTGTCTTGAACTGCTTGGCTGCAAAACATTGGATACTCTTGTGACCACTCCTTTGGATCTGGTATGTTGGAGTGATATTCTCTCAAAGCTTCTTTTAACTGTTCTTGGTAAGGTGTTTGTGGATTTCTTTGGACATCCCATGGTGCTAGCAAGTTTCCTGAGGGCCCTATTTCTGAGGGAATAATTTTGTTAATCTGGCATAAGTATTTTTGCAAATCCTTAAGATCATAAGGATTTTCATATACTTCTGAGAAATACATCTTGTGGATCCATGCACTAGGGAAGGCTCCTAGTTGTGTATCTAGTCCATTTTGCATGAAATATTGGGGCTTATAAAAGATAATCACTATCCATTGGACCCTTGTGCTCTTGAGGAATTCGAACATGATCATGTCAGCCCATTGTTCCAAAGGATAGAACCATTTGAAAAAGTTTGCCAGATTTTTCATTTCAGGACTAATCACATCTTGTATTGCCATTGTCAGGAAATGTTGGAGATCTGGAATAAAGAACTCAATTCCTATGTGGAATAGATGAGTTAAATACCAGAACATCCATTTCAATTCTTCAGGAAATTCACCAAATTGGAACTTTAGTGGATTAATGAATGGATAATCAGGGAGAAGTCTTAAAGGTTTTAAGAATAATCCTCCAAAATCTCGAAAAACACTTAAGTGGTATGAAAGCATCATGTTCATGGCTTCTTTGTGAAAACGTTTTTCTAAGATTAAACTTAGAACTTCTCGAGGATGATCAGGATGAGAATTTGGTTGACAAGGAATGGAAAATGGTGAGGGTTGGTTTTGAGGATTTTTCTTTTTTCCTTTTCCTTTGGAGGATGAAGGTTGGAACATAAAAACTTCAATTGGTTTGGAAATGGTGATTTTAGGTAGTCTGGTAAGAATGTCAGCAAGAACATTGGCTTTTCCTTTTATGTGAATGACATTAAAGGAAAACTTGGAAAACCATTCATCCCATCTGAGAAGTTGGGGGTGAGGTACTTCGTTTTGTTTGAATTTCAGCATTTTGAGGAAGGAAGACATGTCCATTTCAATAAGGAAATGATATCCAAGTAAATGGAATTCAAATTTGGAAATACCTTTTTTGACTGCAAGGATTTTTTTGAAAGTGGAGTGATAATGAATTTCAGCATCAGTGAATCTTCCAAAGCAATGTACGTTTCTTGCTGGATTTCTCCCATGGTCAAGTTGAGAATATTTTTGTTTTGCCTGTAAATGTTTTGATTTATGGCTACCTGGAGAGGATCTGGAATAGATGCAACAACCACTTGCTTCAAATTGGGATCCAATCCAAGGGCACAAAAAAGCTTTGTCATCACATAAAAATGCTTGGACAAATCTTTTTTCTTATAAGAGAAACATCTTCTTTTAAAGAACTCTCTTCTTTTTAGGGTTAACAGATCATCAGGATTTCCAATAAAATGATTATGGATAATCCTAATTGCTTGAGATAAATCCGTTAACAGTAAGAAGTGCATCTGGTTTGTTTGATCAATGGAATTCCACCAGTCTTTTAACATTTCTGTGAACCGTGAAACAAATTCAACCAGGACGTTATAATGGCTTTCTTCATTCAACTTTCTGGTTTCAAGCCATGCATGGAATTCTTGTAGCCTTTCTGGCTATCTGTTTGTTGGAATGTCATCAAGAGTAAAGATCATCTTCCCTGTCGAAACATGGGATGCAGATCTTACATTTGAAGGTTCTCCGACTTCAGTGGTTTCTTCTTCTGACATTTCATCAATTTTGACATCTGGATGTGTTGTGGCCATTATTTCCGGGGTTTTTGAGTCTGTTTCTGCTTCAGAACAACTTGCTAATGTCTCTGAATCTTCTGAAACGGATTCTGAAGATTCTGATACCTCAACTGGGGATTCTGGAGATATTTCAGTTTCACTTAGAACAGATATCTTTGGGAGTATTTCTCTACCATAATCCCTTAAAAAGTTTGTCAAGGGATTTTTAGTAGACTGTCTCTTTTTGGACCATCAATGACTTTGATACCTGTTTAGGTGGAGATGTAAAAGGACTTTCCTGTTCATCTTCTTGTTTTTCTACTGGTCTTTTCCCCAAAGCTTTTTCTTTTTGTTTATTTTCTTCTATAAATTTCCTTTTTTCTTCCTCCTTTTGAGCCTTGATTTGTAAAAACAAATCATAAGTGCTTGGTTTTTTTTTCTCTTCTGGTGGAGGAAAATCTATCTTTACGTTTCTGGATGATCTTGGTTTATCTAACTGACTTATCAAGGAAAATAATTCAATACCATTTTTTGGTGGTTGAGGAGATGGTATTTTCCCCGCTTCTAGAGCTTTGATATGTTCATTGAGTCTCTGAATTTCTTTTTCTCGTTGGGCCATATGAGAAAAGAAATCTTGTCCTGGAGCAGCTGGTTCAGTTGTAACCTTTTTAAGCCTTTTTTAAAAAAGCTTAATAAGATTCTTGATCATCTCAGAGTTTGCATCAGTTGTCTTTTCTATTTTTGATACTTTAGTATCTATCTGACTGACTTTCTGGTCTATCTTTTTTAATGCAGAATTTTGGGCCAATGCATTTTCTATCTGCCAATTCAAGGTGGCTTCCGCTGCTGCTATCTTCACTTGCTGGCCATCTGCATCTACTTGCAATTTTTAAGGAATCTTCGGAGCATGAAGATATTCTTTTCTTGAGAATTCTTCTAATGGTGGAAATTTTTGTTCACAAGAGGAAGTTGCCTCATACATTTAGACTTCTGGAATGTTTTGTATAGGCGCGCAAATTTCTCTTCTTCTTGAGTGCACGACTGCAATTGGTTGTGTTTTTGGACCCATCAATTAATTCTTTTATAACATGACTGTTTTAAAGGCTTAGCCAACCATATTTGATTTGGGTCTTTCTTTGGTGGCGACGGTGGAGGTATATGGGGTTGATCCTGGATCTTAAGAGGCTGTGGTTTTGGTTTCCTTGCAGAATAATCTACAAGGTAAACATATTTACCATTGTCTTCTCCTAAGAGACCAATGTCTGGATCTCCGTTCATCCATCGCTTATAAAACTCTGTCTGAGTTGATTTTTTACGGTTTTTCTTCCTGCGATTCTTCTGGATTTCTTCATCTACATCCTCAAAGGCTGCGTTTTGACATCCATCACATGAACAATTTATATCCCAAGGACAGTGTCCTGAGGGATTTTTGAAAATATACGAAGGCTTCCCATTGGGCTGGAAACTCTGTATGAGTGGTGCTTCTGGGCCAGGTTCTGGACTATCAGAGGGTATTGGTTGTAACATTATCTGAGTAGAAAAAATTGGAGGAGTCGGAAGTTACTTCAAATGGCTATGATCAAACTTGATCTCACTAGTTCCATCAACCCTAGTGATAATCTGACTTTTTGTGGAACGGATCGGCTGGTCATGTTGGTGGACCTGTTCATAGTTAGTTACCCATTTTTCTGGCAAAAGCTTTAGCAGCTCCTGCTTGGGTATCTGTTTTAGGACATGAACACAGTGTGGCTCTTCTCTTGTGTTTACAGAAATGAGAAGAGAATCTTCAGATCCTTGGTTTGATAATTTGAATGCACGATCTTGGACTCTGTACACTATCTGATAGTGAAGAGTCGCTGTAATTGCCGATTCAACCATCTCAGCTTCAATAATTTGGATCTGGACCTTTAGGGCATCCATCAGGTTGGGATATTGTAAGGACATGGTAAAATTAGAAAATAGAGTTACCATGGCCATTCCTGAGCTTAGAATGGCGTCAACTATTCCGAGGCAGGTATCTTGATAATGCTTGTATGTGGAGTCTAAAAGAGAAATTCTGGATACAACAAGTTTCCCTGAAGTTCCATGATAGTTTAGAGCCAATCCAACTGTGCCAAAATGGATATGAGAGTATCCATGTTGACTCTATTCCTGAGGAAAATTTGGAGGAATTTCGAGAGTGACAAACTGTTCTTCTTGACCACCATAAATAAGATTCTTATCAAACTTAGATGACTGTACATGCTCACGAACATTTTTTCTGCTGGTAGTAATCAAAGATTTTATGCTTTTAATGGGAGAGAAAACATGCTTTTGGTATGTAGAATATGGATTTACAAGAGGCAAATCTGTGGCTTGAACTTTTTCTTCTTCAGTGAAGTACTCAACTTCATATAAAGAAGAAAATTTTCTAGCTGATTGGGATTTTAAAGGAAAACTAGGTAAAGACAAATGCGCTTTAGTGGTAGAAGTTTTAGGAGAATTCATTTCTGAAAAACACTCTCTTCCTTTCTGAATCTGGGTTTCTCATATGAAAGAAAATCTTGGAGTCGAGGCTTTAATACCAATGCTGGTAGGTGAGTATGGAGATGGGATATCTAAAATTAATAGATCATAACAGCAGGTATGCTATGCCAAAACAAACGCCTTCTCTTCTTTGGCCACTTAAAAAGGCACTGCCTTTTAGCTGTTAATACCGTTAATTTAGACTACTTCTCCAAACTCATCTGAGCTTAGTATTCCTAGTCTAAGCTTAATTTCTAATGTGCAAGATCCATTGTATGACAAGCACAGAGCATACTCTTAAATTCACGGGAGATTTTCTTTCACAGATATGCCATACTCAGGCAGGAAGAGATCAGAGAGATTTAGCAAGACATAATTTTTTAAAAACATTCTGAATATTTTATTTCTCAAACTGGTTATATCTTACAACTGAGCTTCCCTGTTCCTTATATAGAGAAGGAAAGCTAGGTGAGCAGATAAGAAGGAATATGCTTTTCCTTTTAGTACAGTGACTCATCACACCTTTTCTAAAAGGAATGTAAAATAATTTACATAAGGACAGAGCAGATAAAAAGGAATCTACTTTTAGTACAGTGACTCACCCTTAACTTTAAATAAAGACATATATCAGGACAAAACTCTTAGTCTTTAGTCAGTATCATAGTCTGTACTTATGTCGGAGGTGATATTCAATTTTTCTACTTTTGTATCCACATAATCGTCTTTTACGATTCTCTTCTTCAAATAAGATAGCTCCCCAATACTTGTCACTGGCATCTGTTTGCAAAATTCATTTTCCTTTTGAAGGAATCTGCAAAGTTGGTAGATGAGCTAGCTTTTCTTTAAGGTTCTTGACTGCCAAGGTCTGCTTGTTTTTCCAACGAGGAGGATTCTTTTTTAACATTTTTCTTAAGGGATTTATAAATTTTGAGATCTTTGGGACAAAGTCTCTGAGATAGTTTACAATCCCTAAGAATTGCTGGACTTGTTTCTGGGAAAAGTTTCTAGCTGGAAACTTTTTTAATTCTTCTGCAATGCTTGGATGAGGCTGATACCTTCCTTCATTGATAATCATACCAAGGAATTCTATCTCTTCTTTGTTGACTTGCATTTTTCTTTCCGGAAGCATAATCCCATATTGTAGAATGATTTGCTTGAATTTTTCAGGAAGGATGGCATGACTTTCTTGATCTGGGCTGTACAGGAGAATGTCATCAATGTAGATCAAAGCATGGTCCACTATAGGCTGAAAATTTTTTATCATGGCCTTCTGAAACAATGAGAGGGCAGTTTTCAACCCAAAAGGCATAACTGTCCATTGGAAGTGCTTATTTGGGATACAAAATCCCGTCTTGGGCCTATCTTCTGGATTTATTCCCAATTGCCAAACTCCCACTTTTAGATCAAATTTGGAGAAAACTCAGACTTTTGCAAGGCTTGAGAATAATGAATTTTTGTTGGGCAAAGGAAATTTGTCATCTTGTAGGAAATGATTGAAAGGCTGATAATTGATTACCAGTCTTAACTTTACTTTGGCTTGTTTTGATATTTTATTGAAGTAAAATGCTTCACATGTCCACTGTGAATCTGAAGTTTCAATCAATACTTCATCTTGTAATTGTTGGCATTATTTTTCAGCTAGCTTCTAATGTTCTGGGTTCATACCCATGTGACTAGCTTTGGTCGGATTGATGTCTTCATTTTTCTTAAAAGGAAGTCTGATGAAGAATTCAAAATTTTTCCACAAAGGATTCTTGCATTTTTGAATGAATTCTGAATGATATTCTGCACATGACTTCTCTTTTAATTCTTCCACGATCTCGTGGATCTTTTCAGAATGTATTGAAAATATTTTTGGAATAGGCATAAAATGTTTGAACATCTGTTTGTACCTTAATCCATCCGGTAAGATTCTTAATTGTTTGGCTTTAACGTAAAGATCAAAGCCAACAATTAGATCTTTTCCAGGAAGCTTTGATCTCAAAACTGTAGTAGTAACGGAACATGTTGGGACGAATTGAAATTTGATAGGTTTGCTCTTCAAATGTGTTGTGAGGACCTTATTTGCTGCTGAGCTAAAATGTCTGGTATGAGGCTCCCACCATCCTGATGGTAAAACATTTGGATTCATAATGGATTCTGCTACGCCGGTATCAATGAACGCAATTACAGTAATAGGCTTACTGTATTTGTCTAGGTAGATCGAGACAGTAATATGGGGCACCAATACTTCTGAGGTTGAAAGAATTTGAGAGTTTAATAGCAGAGAATAGAAGGGCGTTTGAGGCGACGTCTGAGGTTGTGTCATAAGTATCTCACTTGATGAAGATTCTGAATCGCTGTATTCTATGATTTGGATTGCACATACTGATTGATCATTAGGCTCATCATCGATAGAAAATAGGGATTCAATATCATCTTCTTCAGTGATTCTGATTCCTGAATTTTGCTGTATCTGTTGGATCATCTTGGCACATTTCTAATTGTTTGGGCATGATTTTGCGAAATGACCCTTTTAACTGCAGATGTAACATCGAGTGGCTTTCGTTCCCTTGGAAAACTTCTTCTTTTTCTTGAGATATCTCCATTTGTATCTTTTTCTGGGAGTCTTTGGAGAAAATCTCTTCATTTTTCTGAAGTGCTTCTTTTTCTTGGTATGACAATAACACGACTTGTCATGTCCACACTTAATCTTGAGGTTTGATTCATTACAGGCTTTGTCTAATCTTCTGTCACCATGGAGATAATCTTTGAAGACTTTTCTTCTGTTGCATAAATCTTCCAAAGCAATGTACGTTTCTTGCTAGATTTCTCCCATGGTCAAGTTAAGAATATTTTTGTTTTGCCTATAAAGGTTCTAATTTATGGCTACCTGGAGAGGATCTGGAATAGACGCAACAACCGCTTGCTTCAAACTGGGATCCGATCCAAGGGCACAAAAAAGCTTTGTCATCGCATAAAAATGCTTAGACAAATCTTTTTCTTATAAAAGCAACATCTTCTTTTAAAAAACTCTCTTCTTTTTAGGGCTAATAGATCATCAGGATTTCCAATAAAATGATTATGGATAATCCTAATTGCTTGCGATAAATCTGTTAACACTAAGAAGTGCATCTGGTTTGTTTGATCAATGAAATTCCACCAGTCTTTTAACATTCCTGTGAACCGTGAAACAAATTCAACCAGGACGTTATAATGGCTTTCTTCTGTCAACTTTCTGGTTTCAAGTCATGCATGGAATTCCTGTAGTCTTTCTGGCCATGTTTGAACTTAAGCCTATAAGGACTAAGCTTTTAGTTTTATCACAAGAATCAAAGTTTCAATTTTACTTTAAAAAATAAAGCTTCAATTTTTATTATTATAAAGTTTTAGTAAATATATTTTATATTAATTTTTTCACTTATATAATGAGTGTACAATAATATAGAAGCTTGCTTATAGAGGGTTCGCATATAACTATAAGAGGGGCTATAGGGGGTTCGCATATAAGAGGGGTTTGCACGGGGGAGAAAAGAGTTGAGAGAGTTTTTTTTAGGGTGAAGAAAAAAAATGAGTTTAATTTTTTTTTGACTTATATAAATGTGCAAAACGGCGTCGTTTTGAGCTAGGGTTCACAGGCGCCAAAACGACGTCGTTTCGGCGCGACCCGCGCGCCGACCTAACCCGCTCTTAGGACCCGCGTGTTTTTGAACGGAAGGGCTAATTCACTTTTAGCCCTTCCGCTTTTTTTATTATTTACAATCAAGTTTCTTTCATTTTAATTTTGCCCCATAATTTATTTCAGATTTCAATTTGGTCCACTTTGAAGCTGTGCGTTTTGGAAGGCGGGATTATTCCCATTTGGTCCCTCCTTGTTATTCGTACATTCATATTGGTCCTCTTTTTTATTTATTTCTGATTTGCCCTCAAATTTATGTTTTAAGTTCGATTTGGCCCCTTTTTTTGTTATTTTTGCTATTTATTTATTAAATTAATTAATTTAATATTACTATACTATCATTATTTTCCTTTTCTATATATCTACTTGTCATTATTACCATATTATTAAATTAATTAGTTTTGCATTATTATTTCTATTATATTTTTTATTTATTTACCTAATATTTAATTACATTTATTTATATATCATGTCATTTATTTATATCCTTTTATATAATTTAAAACTTTAGATTATTATATTATTTTTAATATCATCATCATTATTATATTTTATCTTAATTTTTTATTTTTTTAATATTAGTCTTTCTTATTTTTGTTTTTTCCTTTTATTTGTCTTTTTTTTTTGTTTTTTTTTTTTTTTTTTTTTTTTTTTTATTATTATCTCTTAATATTTTTTACAATTTTATTTTATGATTCATCGATTTTTTACAGTTATGGCATTTAGCTTTCACCATATTAATATTTTTAAAGTATTTAAATTAAAAAATTAAAATATATATTATATATTCGGGCCGGGCTGGCCCAGGCCAAAAAATTAAGCCCGAGCCCAGCCCATTTTTAAACGGGCCTCATTTTTTTGCCCAAACCATATTCGGGCCTATATTTACCCCTCCATACGGCCCGGCCATGACAGGTCTATCATACCATAATAATTTTTAAAGGATGTCGTATTTGAGATTCGAGTCATCCCGACTACGGTTTCATTTCTCGATAAATCTGTAACGACCTTTTAACATAAGTTTTTTTAATTTCTCAAAATTAAGATGTTTTAACTTACAGATATATTTTTTCTAAACGAGAAAAAATCTTTTAAAATAAAAAAATTTTTTTTTCTCGTTTCGGGATTAAGCATTTGTCCAACTCACGGATATAATCTTTTTTTCGATTGAACGTGAAATACGCCTCTTTTTTTTTTTTCTAAAAAAAAAAAAAAAAATTCAATTAATGAGTATATTAACAAAGGATCGTATTTTAAATCTTTTTCAAAGTTTTCAATTTTTGACCTAAACAATTGATCAATTAGTACCAATTTTGGCGCGTAACGAGGTGCAATCCTTCCTCGTACGTACCGACTCGCCGAAACCAGTTCCTGGATTTTTGTTAGACCCGAAAATTGGTTGTTTTAGGTAATCCAAATCTTTTATTAACATTCGA